>NC_087195.1:9845251-9877751 GCF_035594125.1 Scylla paramamosain
TAGCCGCTAAAAGTTTTTTTTAGGTCTTAAAAGTGATTATATATTATTTTCAAGGAACTTTTAGCAGTAAAGGTAAAACTGGTCACTTAAAGTACTTTTAGCCTGTTAAAAATGTTTATGTATACGGGCCCAGACACTCAATAAAAGAAGAAGCAACGTTCTTATATTATTACTAGGAGGGAATAACTTGTTATTTTGTGATGGCTGTTTTTATTAACATTTATTTTTGATGAGCAATCAATTTATTCATATTTATTAAATAGTTTTGTTGGTTTTGATATTCAAGAGTGCATGTATCTGAATTCGAAAACTGAGTAGTGGATCTGTTGCCCTGTAACTGAAGTCCCCAACCTGCATGGATATATATATATATATATATATATATATATATATATATATATATATATATATATATATATATATATATATATATATATATATATATATATATATATATATATATATATATATATATATATATATATATATATATATATATATATATATATATATATATATATATATATATATATATATATATATACACACACACACACACACACACACACACACACACACACACACACACACACACACACACACAAGATAAGCTCTGATACATTCAAGTATTACAGCAGGTAGATTTAGGTTAACACGGGAGTTTTTAACTGACTGTATATATATATATATATATATATATATATATATATATATATATATATATATATATATATATATATATATATATATATATATATATATATATATACATATATATATATATAATATCATCAGCCAGTTAAATACTCCTATGCTACCCTAAATCTACCTGCTGTAATACATGAATGTATTAGAGCTTATCTTGAAAAGTTATTAAGCACTGCAGTGGTTACTGTCGTAAACCTGGCTCCCACGGGTACTGTACACACTCCTCTTTGTAATCCAGTGCTTAGCAGGTTTTTGGTTATAGTTATCAACTAGCCTGGGGACCCTCCCTTACCTCCAATTATTAATCATGCTCTCACATTATGACAGTAGGATTTATCTTTTATATATTCCTAATGTTGTTGTGATCATAACTGTGGCACGCACTTAATTACTATCTTTACAACAACACTGCCATCAAAATACCATATGTACACAAGAGCAAACTTTTGTTATATAGCTGGATGGGTTTTAAACACTGCCAACACCAGCCTAACTTAACCCAACCTAGCTAATCTAACTTAGCCTAATCTAACCTAAGCCTTTCGCAATGTAAAACAAAATTTAAGAAATAAACCTGCTCCAACAGTTTGGGCAAGAAATAAAATAATGCCCATACCAGACCTACATGTAAGTCACTATTGTATGTCACAAAGAGTGAGCAGAAAGAAATAATATAGAATTTACTCAAAGCAATATCCAAAACATTAACTAAATTACATATGGAATTTAGTCAAGATGAAACTGTAAGCAAATATGTTACTGTGTGCCTATAACCATAAACTATAACTTCACTCACCTGTCATAGCCTCCCAAGTTTTCTTCTTTTGTGGTGTGAGTTTTGCTCTCCACCGTACCCCGACTCTACATCTCCAACAATGTTAAGATCTTGGTGTCGGTGAATACATTGTCTCCTTGCTTTCTTAGGGGGTTCACTAGCCATGACGAAAGCATTATGAGGACAGTTGAGTGGTGAGTGTTGGCTGTGGGCGCGTGACTCTGTATCAAAGTCTGTAAACAATGCCATATGATTTCTCCAGCGATAACACAGAGCCTTCATGTGATTGGTTTGACTTACGTGTGACGTCGAGTTAGTGATGTATCACCCCCGGCAGCCAATGAGCACGCTTAGGCGGGTTAGCAACCTCCACCTGCGAGCCGCCGCAAGTTTTTGTGGATACCGTGTTACACGGTTGCTGTGAGATCGAGAGGTTGCTATTTGTGCCGATCCCAGGTTGCTACTTAACCTGCGATCGGCGCAAATAGCAGCCATCGGCCACCAAATGGTATGCACAAAGTCGTTGTAAGTTGTTATTGCCATGGTAGCAAGGTTGTTAACTAGTTGCTATTAACACCACCTCCCGAGGTGGTGTTAAGGCAGTGAAAACTTATATAAATGTTTGTGCCCAAAATAACATTTTTTTTTCCCAAGCTTTAAAACACCAAGAAAACTTGATTTTGTGATGCACAAAGTGAAATCTTGCAATGAACACCGAAAATAAGGCTGAAAGGAGACAAATTCGCTCCCGCCGATCGGTGAGACGCGGCCCCAGTCGCCACAATATTTGTGTTGTTCTTGCTCCACTAGTGACTGCTGTAATGGAAATCATCTTTGCACGGATGCACGATCGTACCATGAGGATCGCCGTGACCCCTTGGCACTGAGTGATAGTGAAGTGCTGGTGAAATACCGCTTCCCTCGGCATGAACTAGTGTTTTGTTCGAGGAGATGGAACCTCACCAGCAGATGACTCAGTGTGGCCATGGAATTCCCACCTATAGAGGACTCAGTGAGGCCATGCAATTCATACCCACAACCCTGTTTTGGTGGACCTGAGGCTATTTGCAAGTGACTAATATGTCATTGGAGACTGCTGCTGGCTGGCTTGCAAGATGTTTATGTTAGCATTGCATGCTTGGTAATTATCTAGAGTCCTTTCCAGACCTTATAACGGGTCTGTTCTCTTGTATTCTTTCACGTATATCTTTAGATACACCTAAAATCTAAATATAAGGTCGGTAAGAATTGCCCCTGTCCCCCAGAACCTCCCACAGTTAGATCATGTTAAGTAATGTCAGCACAAGATTCTGGCTCCGTTTTTCTTTCGAAAATTCAAATCAAATATAGTTATTTTTATATTCCGTCACTTAATTCTATTTTTTCTTTGAGTGTTAGGTGCCTGAAAGATTTTCAGCCCTGTGCTCCTGTTAAACATTGATAATTTTTTTGTATTATATGTATACTGTATACGTATCCAGTGTAGGGGTGGTATACAGACAGGGTGGAATCAAAAGCTTTTCGTCTCATCGACTCTCCTCTAACTGACTGTCTTCAGCCTCTCTCTCACCGCCGCAATGTTGCATATTTAGCTGTCTTTTACCGCTATTTTCATGCTAACTGCTCTTCTGATCTTGCTGACTGCATGCCTCCCCTCCTTCCGCGGCCTCGCTGCACAAGACTCTTCTTTCTCTCACCCCTATTCTGTCCACCTCTCTAACGCAAGAGTTAACCAGTATTCTCAATCATTCATCCCTTTCTCTGGTAAACTCTGGAACTCCCTGCCTGCTTCTGTATTTCCACCTTCCTATGACTTGAATTCCTTCAAGAGGGAGGTTTCAAGACACTTATTCATCAATTTTTGACCACTGCTTTGACCCTTTTATGGGACTGGCATTTCAGTGGGAATATTTTTTTATTGGATTTTTGTTGCCCTTGGCCAGTGTCCTTCCTACATAAGAAAAAAAATACATATTTGTTTGCTTGTTGGTGAGCATCTAGATTCATAATGCATAACAATGCATAAATATTTGTGAACCCTGTGTTATATATAATAATAACACCCACTGCCAGACCACCTATCACAGTGACCACATACACCTAACTCTCCATGTATGGATTCATATTGGTTGTAATATTGTTTTCCTTTACATTGTTATGCTACATATTATTAATTTCCTTCATATTTTTATCAGAAGTAAACTTTGGCACTACCATTTCATGAGTAATAAGCAGCCCTACTGCATTACTTAAAGCATAAACATTCTGAATTGGGATCATAATATTGCAAGCAATAGTGGGTACCCCTTTGACCCCTATCTCATGGTCCCAGTCAGCAATCCCACAATCCCATCATCTCAGCCACTCACAAAACTACTTTTCTTTTTTCTATCATTTATGTATTATTCATACCTAATACTAGCAGGCTATTTAATTTATAGATGAAATAAAATGCTGCAGTGATCAAATTTAGTATGCACTGATACATGGAAAACCAATATTTCACTCAGTACATGATTACTGACACAAGTAAGTGATACCTGTCTTCTTTAGTTGGTGGTAAAAGTTTTGGATGATTTCCTGCAGAGCAATTCTGCCCGAAATGTGCTGAGCTATCTGCTGTACTGCAGTTCAAGGTCGACACGTGGATGCTGAGGCAAAGAGGCGATAGCTGGAAATAAATGTAGGTTTTAGAGGCCTTTGTGAGTGGCTGAGATGATGGGATTGTGAAATTGCTAACTGGGACCATGAGATAGGGATCAAAGGGGTACCCACTATTGCCTGCAATATTAAGATCCCAATTCAGAATGTTTATGATTCAGTAGGGCTGCTTATTACTCATGAAATGGACCTTACCTGTCCTTCCCTCTCCGTCCGTTGCCAGTCAGTTCCCTGGTGGTACCTTCTTAATCTACAAAATCTGCTCTTCTGGGGTCAGGTATTTTACTAGTGTTTTTCCTTCTAAAAGCTTCCTCCCATTTTAATTTGTACCTAATTTCATAATGATCACTGTCCTCCAACCTCTACCTGTGTGACTGCTTCCTCTCTGTTAGTTAGAATTAAATCTAGAATATTATTCCCCCATGTGGGTTCTAAGTTTACCTGTTTGAAAAAAATCCAGAATTTTCTTAAGAAATTTGTCTGCTTCACTGTTATCACCATCAAGCTCCAGTCAATATTTCTAAAATTAAAATCTACCACACATACCTGAGTGTACCTGCCTGCTTTATATATTTCCTGTCATAGTGAGATGCTTATTTCATTTGTAGTATTCGGTGGCCTGTACATTAGTCCCAGTATTACTGATGTGATCCTTTTACTGTTGATACAACAGCGTAATGTGTCCTAATGAACAGCGCGACGCCTCCTCCTCTCCTGTTTTACCTGTCTTTATAGAATAGTGTTTATCCATCTATCTTAACCTCTGGGTTAAATACTTTTCCTGACATATCTAATCAACTTTCTGTCAAAGCAATTATGCCAAAATTTTCTACACGCCATTCCTCGAAGCAAGTTTATTTTATGCAAAATATTTCTACATTTCGTGTAATAAACACTTGAGCTATTCCTTGTCTTCTCTGAGCTTGTTACCTTTCTAGATTTAACTAATTCGTTCTTCCTTTCGCATTCACAAGCCATTTCTCCCTCCTGACTAACGAAAAAAGCGCTGGGGTGCAGTTACCTCCCGCTCGAGTGTTTCAGCTAAAACTTGAACACCTTGGCATTGGCATGATAAATACACTTCATCACTGGGGTACAAGGTGTCTTTGGCATAGAAGTGGTCCCAGTTGTCGATAAATGTCCATCCATTATTTTTAAAATGATTCGCGAGCCTGCGATTCACTGTAATAACCCTGGACAGCCACTCAGCACCAACTCCCCTCCTCACAAGACACCACATACCACAGGAATCCCTCCCTTGTTCCTAATCTTACCCAAAGCCTGTTTAAATATCCTGAACAACTCCTCACTCTTGACCTTACCAAAGGTGATTGACTCCCGCGCTGAGAAAAAAAAAAAAAAAAAACAATGGGCTTGGTCCCATAATTTTCCAATCACGTGTGTAGCCTATCTGCTACCTTCCCTCGTCCTGCCCTGGCACACACACACACACACACACACACACACATATGGTGACTATTCTCCATAAGAGAGAGAGAGAGAGAGAGAGAGAGAGAGAGAGAGAGAGAGAGATTTGGTTCTATGGGTTTATATATTTACAGAATTTATAGGTAGTATTAAAACCAGGTTCAATAAGCTGAAGCTTTAGTAAGATCTGAATCTGTTTATATATATATATATATATATATATATATATATATATATATATATATATATATATATATATATATATATATATATATATATATATATATATATATATATATATATATAAGCAGGGGTCAGAATTGGAGCCAGCCGCTCTATGTATATTATAATTGATTTCTAACCATACTGTAAAATATATATACAATATTCATAACAGAAGAAAACATACATTCATAACACGGCGTCATGATAGACATAGGGCACATACGCTGGAATACTACTGACTGATTATTATTACAGGCGAAGAAAACAAAACAAATATAATAATCCGTATCAAGGAAGTACGACCGAAGAATTATGAAAAAAATATAGCAGAAACTAGAATTACATTGAGATAAGAATAGTGATAAATATAAGTACAATATTGTTAAAGTTGCTCATGTAAAACTGGAAAATAACTTAGGTGTGTAGCCTAAATATTTGCTGAATAGCATTTTCATTAATTTACTTTTAAAGCAATTGAAGTTAGTGTCAACATTCATGTATTGTGGTAGGATATTCCAGTTTCTGCTTGCTCTTGACAAAACACTGCTGGGCTCGTCGTGTCCTGCACACGTACGTAGATTGTGCGTTCTTTCGCGTTACATTATCCGGAAATAATATGAAACCAACGTCCAAAGGGAATGAGTATAAAGATTTGTGTACAAATAGATAAGTCTGCATGTATATAATATCAGGAAGTTTTAACAATTTAGTCTCTGAAAAAGCGTAAGATTTTTTTTTCCCCTGAATAATAAATGTGTGTGTGTTTTTTTTTTTTTTTTCTGAGTAACAAAGAAATTATCGATGAAAGCTTTATGAGCACCTCCCTATATTGCATGCCAATATGGAAGGTATGGATAGGTTAAAGTGAATCAAATATGACTTAAACAATCAGAAGTTAAATAGTATCTTAGTCTATATATTACACCTGTTCATAATGATACTTTAGATTTTACCAAGTCCACGTGATTTATCCATCTTATTTTCAGTTATTCTTAAAAACCTTAATTCAGAAACTTCATTTGATATGTGATTTTTTATTTTGACAGATTTGTGTACTGGCTGAGATGTAAAGGGAGTGGACACCATGAGATGTGTTATGTTAATATTTAAAGTTAAGTGGTTGTTCATGATCCAGTTGGACACGTCATTTAATACTGTACATGAGAAATATTTTGTAGACTATGTCCCTGGAAGAAAATAGTGATGTCATCTGCGAGGAGTAAAAATTTGAGTTTGTTGCTACTACGAGTGATATCAGTAATATATATTAAAAAGAGGATAGGTCCAAGAATTCAGCCTTGAGGTACCCCACGGTAAGAGAGAGAGAGAGAGAGAGAGAGAGAGAGAGAGAGAGAGAGAGAGAGAGAGAGAGAGAGAGAGAGAGAGAGAGAGAGAGAGAGAGAGAGAGAGAGAGTGGGGGGGAGAGGAGGAGGATGAGGAGGATGAGGAGGAGAAGGAGGAGGAGGAGGAATACAAAGGAAGATCAAGCAGCAACAAACGCTGAAGTCCTTATTTGGCTGTTTGGGTAACTATTTTACCTCTATTAGTGGAAGAGACAGGATAGCACAGAAGAAGGCTCCTTCCACCCCTTATTCATCCAGCTGAAGCTGATCGGAAAAAAAAAAAAATAGTACTATGTTGTATGGGGAAAAAAAAAAACGGAATTTGACAAGAAAGTATGAAAGAGATGATTTCTACTTCTATCTAATCTAATTTACATACAATTCCATTTTATTATTTTTATTAGTGTCATCTACTGACCTGAAATCTGATGAAGTGTGATACATTTTATACTAGATGACTATAGCAATGGGTTAGTTAGTCAGCAAGGACTCGATTCCTTATACCATTACTGTGACGGGGTCAGCAGTAATTCGTTGAGGAACCTAGCCATCACTAAGGTCTGTGTAATGTGATTAATTTTATTTGTTGCATATTAGTTTTTTTTTTTTTTCCTTGGTGAAATATACCCTCATCAGATGACAGATAGTATTGCACCGAAAGACGAAATATCCGCGGTGTGATTTTTATAAGAAGGGGAACAGTGACAAGCGGGAATTTGACATCAGATATTTATCAAGGCGATTTTTAATTGTTTCTGTTGTATTCGAGCTGACTACATTCGAGGACGATTCATTCCAGATATTTACGACACGGTTAGTGAAAAAATGACTTGCCTCATTTGTTACAAAACGCTAAGGTAGACTTGGGCATTGTGAACAAATTTTCTGGTTCAACGTTCACAAAACCCTTGAAGATTAAAAAAAAAAACTTCGATGAGGCCGCTTCTTATTCTGCGTTTAGTCAAGTTCCTTGAACCGATCTCCGTAAGATTTGTTTCCTAATTTCGGTATGATTTTCGTTGCCGTTAGCTATATATATATATATATATATATATATATATATATATATATATATATATATATATATATATATATATATATATATATATATATATATATATATATATATATTTTTTTTTTCGATGACCTTATAAATGCACACAATACTCAAGATAAGGGCGTATAAGCGAATTAAAAAGATTAAATATTACCATTTCTGATTTAAAAGTGAAAGTTCGATCAGTAAAAACAAAGAATTTATTAGCTGTTTTTTGCTACTTCCGTTATATGATTAGGAGGAGGAGGTAGAAAGAAAGGGGAAGGAGGGGGGATGAAAGAAGAAGAAGAAGAAGAAGAAGAGAGAGAGAGAGAGAGAGAGAGAGAGAGAGAGAGAGAGAGAGAGAGAGAGAGAGAGAGAGAGAGAGAGAGAGAGAGAGGGGGGGGGGGGGAGGGAGAGAGAGAGAGAGAGAGAGAGAGAGAGAGAGAGAGAGAGAGAGAGAGAGAGAGAGAGAGAGAGAGAGAGAGAGAGAGAGAGAGAGAGAAACGGAGGGAAGGGGGATGTGGGGGAAAGGCGCACAACCGGAAGGTGTGAATTGTTTTAGTTGATCCCCTTCCTTTAAGTCAACCGCCACCCTTTATGAAAACTTTTCCTTGCTGATAAGTTAATCCACCCAAGATTAGAAGGGGTGGAAGATTGAGTGGAAAAAAGACCTGCCCCGGGTCCATAATTTTTGTTCTTGACTTTCATACATTTAGCATAGAGGAAAGCAGCGTTATATGACTGAGACTGCTGAATTATTACGACTATTAAAGAGAGCCCGAGCGTCAGCATGCTTATTTCGTGTCGACATAAAATTCCTCATATGAAAGCCTAGAGAGCACGTAGAAGATTGGGGTTCTTCAGATGGCTACAAGAACCTTCTTATCTAAGGACATATATTGTATACAAAGTGGCCATATTCATTTGTTCAGGAATTTATTATGCATACAATAAGCAGCCTTCTAAAGAAAAAAATAAAGAAATTGCCAGAACACGTTTTCCCTTAATGTGTGTTGTGGTGTTGTCGATAATCACGCCTTTAAAGACCGCCCCAATAAAAAAAAGTCTATAATACTTTCGCTAATACATGAAATATGTACCACCACTAGTGGATGACCCATCTCTAAAAACACGAAAATATATATTTTTTCAAGCATAAAGGTGCCCCTCCTCTCTACAGTAAACAATTTAGAGACTAGTCTTGACTAGCAGGCTACATTAATACTCTAATTATCTATCCGTTATATCAAAGTTTTTGTTCTTGTCTGTTCTTGTCTTGTCTTTAACTAATTAGCTAAAGTCAAGGAATTTGCATTATTTTATATAGAAATACTGAATCTTTGGTCTCCTGTTGTGGTCGATGAAGGTAATTTCTGCCGTATGACACCTCTTATGTTGCTATATGGTTACGGCAACAGACTGATGGAAACCTAAAGTAAAGGAATAGCTTGATTATAATTCACAATTTTATCCCACAGAATGTAGTGTGATGCGTTCCTGGCTTTTGGGCTAATCATACTGAATACAGTTGTACCATTCCACAAAATTTCACTTACATCAGAGGCATGAAAATAAAATCTACCTTTCAAGTCTACATATTCGGCCATATGATGCAAAGCAAGGATCCCGGTAAAGTACACGTCTTCCATTACGAATGGGTGTGTTTTATTGGCATCAGTGAAAACTTTTCTGACCATATTGGAAGAGATAGCATAGGCAGGACCCAGACAATAGGGAGGGTAGATGCTGTGTTGGTACTCTTGCGATGATACGGCCCACTTTTGCGGGCAATTTTTGCCCTTACGACACACCCACAGGAAACGATTCAAAAAGCAAACAAAACCTGCCTGCGTGTGGTTAGCTACAATATTCCTAAGCGCAAAGGGATTGACAAATATATCCTCGTCACTCTTTAGGAGCCAGGAGGCCCCCGGGCAGTAAGTCTTAGTCCAGTGTAAAATTGTTAACGTCTTCAGCGTCAGGTTGCGGTACGAGTCAATAAAGTTCACTTGAATGATATCGTGATAGGTTTGGCTTTCCTCTTCAATGAGTTGTTGGTATTGAATGTTGTTGGTGACGCCCAAGACGAAGACAGTCATCATACCAGTGCTTTCTGCTGCTGCCCTATTGCCCCACGTGTTTCTGTTTCGCCGCCACCAAAGGAAAGAATAAAAAGAATGAAGTGATATAAGAAATACATGATTCATAGTAAATATTATCATGCTCAGCTAATCATCGACTAAAATTTATTTCAAATGCACGATAGTGTGTGTGTGTGTGTGTGTGTGTGTGTGTGTGTGTGTGTGTGTGTGTGTGTGTGTGTGTGTGTGTAAGCGGAGTTGGGTGGGCGATTATAGTGGTGTTTTCGTCTGTATGGACACACAAACAGCAATAAACCTTAGATTATTGACATTTCAAAAGAAGTACTGGAAACAAACTCCAAGTTGCTAGGCTAATCAAACTTTAGCAAGAATCTTGGGTCTCATTTCTGAAATAGTTCAACTTACATCTACACGTAAGGCAAATATGGGTAGGGAATTCCAGAGTTTATGCGTAAATGGGGTGATATAATATATTTGAGTAATATGTATAGAATAAATATTGAGAGTAAATGGAGAGCCCATCGGGGAAGGGCTCCGGTTAAACATGCAATAAGCAAGTTCATGAGAGCAGTAACATGGAAATAACGTTACAAGAGAGGAATCGCAATTGAGAGAGAGAGAGAGAGAGAGAGAGAGAGAGAGAGAGAGAGAGAGAGAGAGAGAGAGAGAGAGAGAGAGAGAGAGAGAGAGAGAGAGAGAGAGAGAGAGAGAGAGAGAGAGTTGAAAATCTAGTTATAGATGTTTAGTATTGTTCTACATCGCAAGAGAAAAACGCTGAGAAGTGTTTATCAGGAGGAGGCAGTAGGCACCTGCCGAAACGATAATTACTCCCAGTGAAGCACTGGATCAGGGGATGCTGTGAACTTAACATTAAACCCAGCTATGACCTCACTGAACGTTTCCCTTTGCGTCTCACAACACAAGGAGGCAGTCACAGCCTGCCCTCTAAAGACAACTCTCTTCCTCCACACAAAACTACAAGCATCTAATAACACACACACACTTCACTCAAAATTTCAAAATTATCATGTCGACTCCTACACCAGCCTCGGAGTCCCAATCTGGGGAGGGGACCACAAATGTCCCCAGGTCGGACTGCCCTTCTGACAACGACACTAAGTGTCTTGACACCCACCTCAACTTATTCTTCATTAACTTCTGCAACATTCGCGGTCTAAGATCTAATTTTCAATCTGTAGAACACCACCTCTCTTGTAAACCTCATCTTCTTTTCCTCACTGAAACTCAGATGTCTGAGGCAACTGACAGTAGCCCCTTTTCTGTTGCCTACTACTTTCACTATCCTCATTTTCAATCCAAAGCTGGATATTGCGTTTATTGGTGCAACACCCTACTCGTATTCCTGACCGTCTTGGAGATACGCCCAACATTCTTGACCTTTTTCTGACCTCTAATCCTTCTGCTTATTCTGTCACCCTTTCCTCTCCGTTGGGCTCCTCCGATCACAATCTCATATCTTTATCTTTTCCTATCACTCCGATCCCTCCTCAAGATCCCCCTAAGCGAAGGTGCCTCTGGCGTTTTGCCTCTGCTAGTTGGGGGGACCTGAGGAGGTATTTTGCAGATTTTCCTTGGAATGACTACTGCTTCCGTGTCAGAGACCCGTGTGTGTGCTGAGCGCATAACAGAGGTGATAGTGTCTGGCATGGAGGCGTACATTCCTCACTCTTTTTCTCATCCTAAACCTTCTAAACCTTGGTTTAACACAGCTTGTTCTCGTGCTATACATGAAAGAGAGGTGGCCCACAAAAGGTACTTAAGCCCTCCATCACCAGAATCTCATGCACTTTATATTTCTGCACGGAACTATGCCAAGTCTGTTCTCCAACTAGCCAAAAACTCCTTCATTAACAGAAAATGTCAAAACCTTTCAAGATCTAACTCCCCTCGTGATTTCTGGCATCTAGCCAAAAATATCTCCAATAACTTTGCTTCTTCTTCTTTCCCTCCTCTACTTCAACTAGATGGCACCACTGCTATCACATCTATTTCTAAAGCTGAACTCTTTGCTCAAACCTTTGCTAAAAACTCTACCTTGGACGATTCTGGGCTTGTTCCTCCCTCTCCTCCACCCTCTGACTACTTCATGCCACCTATTAAAATTCTTCGCAATGATGTTTTCCATACCCTCGCTGGCCGAAACCCTCGGAAGGCTTATGGACCTGATAGGGTCCCTCCTATTGTTCTCCGAAACTGTGCCTCCGTGCTTCCACCTTGCCTAGTCAAACTCTTTCAGCTCTGTCTGTCAACATCTACCTTTCCTTCTTGCTGGAAGTTTGCCTACATTCAACCTGTTCCTAAAAAGGGTGACCGCTCTAATCCCTCAAACTACCGTCCTATTGCTTTAATTTCCTGCTTATCTAAAGTTTTTGAATCTATCCTCAACAGGAAGATTCTTAAACATCTATCACTTCACAACCTTCTATCTTATCGCCAGTATGGGTTCCATCAAGGCCGCTCTACTGGTGATCTTCTGGCTCTCCTTACTGAGTCTTGGTCATCCTATTTTAGAGATTTTGGTGAAACTTTTGCTGTTGCCTTGGACATATCAAAAGCCTTTGATAGAGTCTGGCACAAAGCTTTGATTTCCAAACTACCCTCCTACGGTTTCTATCCTTCTCTCTGTAACTTCATCTCAAGTTTCCTTTGTGACCGTTCTATTGCTGCTGTGGTAGACGGTCACTGTTCTTCTCCTAAATCTATTAACAGTGGTGTTCCTCAGGGTTCTGTCCTGTCACCCACTCTCTTCTTATTATTCATTAATGATCTTCTAAACCAAACTTCTTGTCCTATCCACTCCTACGCTGATGATACCACCCTGCACTTTTCCACGTCTTTTCATAGACGTCCAACCCTTCAGGAGGTAAACATATCACGCAGGGAAGCCACAGAACGCCTGACTTCTGATCTTCCTAAAATTTCTGATTGGGACAGAGCAAACTTGTTATTGTTCAATGCCTCAAAAACTCAATTCCTCCATCTATCAACTCGACACAACCTTCCAGACAACTATCCCCTCTTCATCAATGACACTCAACTGTCCCCCTCTTCTACACTGAACATCCTCGGTCTGTCCTTTACTTATAATCTGAACTGGAAACTTCACATCTCATCTCTAGCTAAAACAGCTTCTATAAAGTTAGGTGTTCTGAGACGTCTCCGCCAGTTTTTCTCACCCCCCCCAGCTGCTAACTCTGTACAAGGACCTTATCCGTTTATGTATGGAGTATGCTTCACATGTCTGGGGGGGTTCCACTCATACTGCTCTTCTAGACAGGGTGGAATCAAAAGCTTTTCGTCTCATCAACTCCTCTCCTCTAACTGACTGTCTTCAGCCTCTCTCTCACCGCCGCAATGTTGCATATCTAGCTGTCTTCTACCGCTATTTTCATGCTAACTGCTCTTCTGATCTTGCTAACTGCATGCCTCCCCTCCTTCCGCGCCCTCGCTGCACAAGACTTTCTTCTTTCTCTCACCCCTATTCTGTCCACCTCTCTAACGCAAGAGTTAACCAATATTCTCAATCATTCATCCCTTTCTCTGGAAAACTCTGGAACTCCCTGCCTGCTTCTGTATTTCCACCTTCCTATGACTTGAATTCCTTCAAGAGGGAGGTTTCAAGACACTTATCCACCAATTTTTGACCACTGCTTTGACCCTTTTATGGGACTTTCATTTCAGTGGGCATTTTTTTTTATTAGATTCTTGTTGCCCTTGGCCAGTATCCTTCCTACATAAAAAAAAAAAAAAATGTGCACAACAATTTAACCTGCTCTCCCGCCCACGCTCTTGAATCTTCCGAGTTTTCCACCATCTGGCTACGACTACAGAGTCACTCTCAAACTAAATTTATCTGTGTTGTATACCTCTCACCTAACTCATCTGACTATGAGAAATTCTTTGACTAGTTAACTTCCAGAGTGGAGCACATTCTGACTCTCTTCCCTTTTGCAGAGATCTCCATTCTTGGAGACTTCAATGTTCACCATCTGCTTTGGCTTTCCTCTCCCTTCACTGATCATTCTGGTGAACTAGCCTTCAACTTTGCTATCCTCCACGATCTAGAGCAATTGGTGCAACACCCTACTCGTATTCCTGACCATCTTGGAGATACGCCCAACATTCTTGACCTTTTCCCGACCTCTAATCCTTCTGCTTATGCTGTCACCCTTTCTTCTCCGTTGGGCTCCTCCGACTACAATCTCATATCTGTATCTTGTCCTATCGCTCCAATCCCTCCTCAGGATCCCCTGTAAAAGAAGGTGTGTCTGCTGTTTTGCCTTTGCTAGTTGAGGGGACCTGAGGAGGTATTTTGCTGATTTTCCTTGGAATGACTACTGCTTTGTGTGCCGAGGTGGTACTGTCTGGCATGGAGTCGTACATTCCTCACTTTTTCTCGACCTAAACGTTGGTTTAATCTTAGTAAAACCTTGGTTTAACACAGCCTGTTTTCGTGCTATACATGAAAGAGAGGTGGCCCACAAAAGGTACTTAAGCCTTCCATCACCAGAATCTCATGCACTTTATATTTCTGCACGGAACCATGCCAAGTTTGTTTTCCAACTACCCAAAAACTCCTTCATTAACAGAAAGTATCAAAATCTTTCAAGATCTAACTCACCTCGTGACTTCTGGCATCTAGCCAAAAATATCTCCAATAACTTTGTTTCTTCTTCTTTCCCTCCTTTATTTCAACCAGATGGCACCATTGCTATCACATCTATTTCTAAAGCTGAACTCTTCGCTCAAACCTTTGCTAAAAGCTCTACCTTGGACGATTCTGGGCTTGTTCCTCCCTCTCCTCCACCCTCTGACTACTTCATGCCACGTATTAAAATTCTTTGCAATGATGTTTTCCATGCCCTCGCTGGCCTAAACCCTCAGAAGGCTTATGGACCTGATGGAGTCCCTCCTATTGTTCTTCGAAACTGTGCCTCCGTGCTTGCACCTTGCCTAGTCAAACTCTTTCAGCTCTGTCTGTCAACATCTATCTTTCCTTCTTGCTGGAAGTTTGCCTACATTCAGCCTGTTCCTAAAAAAGGGTGACCGTTCTAATCCCTCAAACTACCGTCCTATTGCTCTAATTTCCTGCCTATCTAAAGTTTTAGAATCTATCCGCAACAGGAAGATTCTTAAACATCTATCACTTCACAACCTTGTATCTGATCGCCAGTATGGGTTCCGTCAGGGCCGCTCTACTGGTGATCTTCTGGCTTTCCTCACTGAGTCTTGGTCATCCTCTTTTAGAGATTTTGGTGAAACTTTTGCTGTTGGACATATCAAAAGCTTATGATAGAGTCTGGCACAAAGCTTTGATTTCCAAACTACCCTCCTACGGCTTCTATCCTTCTCTCTGTAACTTCATCTTAAGTTTCCTTTCCGACCGTTCTATTGCTGCTTTGGTAGACGATCACTGTTCTTCTCCTAAATCTATTAACAGTAGTCTTCCTCAGAGTTCTGTCCTCTCACCCACTCTCTTCTTCTTATTCATCAATGACCTTCTAAACCAAACTTCTTGTCCTATCCACTCCTACACTGATGATACCACCCTGCACTTTTCCACGTCTTTTCATGGACATCCAACCCTTCAGGAAGTAAATATTTCACGGAGGGAAGCCGCAGAAGGCCTCACTTCTGATCTTTCTAAAATTTCTGATTGGGGCAGAGCAAACTTGGTGCTGTTCAATGCCTCAAAAACTCAATTCCTCCATCTGTTAACTCGACACAACCTTCCAGACAACTATCCCCTCTTCTTCAATGACACTCAACTGTCCCCCTCTTCTACACTGAACATCCTCGGTCTGTCTGTCTCGGTCTGTTCCACTCATACCGCTTTTCTAGGCAGGGTGGAATCAAAAGCTTTTCGTCTCATCAACTCCTTTCGTCTAACTAACTGTCTTTACCCTCTCTCTCATCGCCGGAATGTTGCATCTCTAGCTGTCTTTTACCGCTATTTTCATGCTAACTGCTCTTGTGATCTTGCTAACTGCATGGCTCCCCTCCTCCCGCGATCTTGCTGCACAAGACTTTCTTCTTTCTCACTCCTATTCTGTCCACCTCTCTAATGCAAGACTTAACTAGTATTCTCAATCATTCATCCCTTTTTCTCATAAATTATGGAACTCCATGCCTGCTTCTGTATTTCCACCTTCCTATGACTTGAATTCCTTCAAGAAGGAGGTTTCAAAACACTTATCCTTCAGTTTTTGACTACCGCTTTGGACCCTTTTATGGGATTGGCATCTCAGTGAGCTCTTTTTTTTTTTATTGGATTTTTGTTGCCCTTGACCAGTGTCCCTCCTACATAAAAAATAAATAAATAAATAAATAAATAAATAAATAAATAAATAAAGGAAGTGGAAGGCTAAGGGTCCTGGGCAGTGTCAAAACAAGATGAGTGCTGAACCAACGTTTTGGGGCTTTAGGATTAAAGAAAGTGTGTATCCCTCCGTGCCATAAACAATCACGCTCTATAAGATGAGATACAGCGCTGTCATGGAAGCAGGAGACATTTCAATATTACTGGAATACTATCTCTAAGATCTTCCCGCTTAACAGAGACGTGATGCTGGAAACATTCACTGTTTACTTGCTGTAGAGGCAACACTTTAGCGATATATGAGAGGGTGTAGGAATAAGACTATGATCGAGGGGAGTCTGACAAAAAGTGCAGTTTGACAGAATATGCAGAATGATTGGCCCTACAGAAATGTTCAAGAATACTGGGTGTCTTTCCAAGATGGTCATAAATACTAGTATACTGCTGCAACAATTGCTGTAAGTCATAGATTGTACCATTTTCGAAGCCTTGTTTACCAAGGAGGAGGCAGTAGACACCTGCCCAAACGATAATTACTCCCAGTAAGGTCTAAAGCACTAGATCAGGGGGTGGTGTGAATTTATCATTAAACCCTGCTGTGATCTCACTGAACGTTTCCCTTTATGTCTTACAGTACAAGGGGACAGTCACAGCCTGCCCTCTAAAAACTCTCTTCCTTTACACAAAACTACCTAATTACACACACACCTTTCACTCAAAATTCAAAATCAATATGGCGACTCCTACACCAGCCTTGGAGTCCCCATCTGGAGAGGGGACCACAAATGTTCTCAGGTCGGACTGCTCTTCTGGTATCGACCTTAAATTTCTTGATACCCTATTAACTTTTTTTCATTAACTTCTGCAACATTCGTGGTCTTACATCTAATTTTCAATTTGTAGAACACCACCTCTCGTATATTAAATTTCATCTTTTCCTCATTGAAACACAAATGTCTGAGGCAAATGACAATAGCCCCTTTTCTGTTCCCTCCTACTTTATCTTAATTTTCAATCCAAAGCCGGATGTGGCATCTATGTGCGCAACGACTTAACTTGCTCTCGTGCCCACGCTCCTGAATCTTCCGAGTTTTCTACTCTCTGGCTACGACTACAGAGTCAGTGTCAAACTAAATTTATCTGTGCTGTATACCTCTCACCCAACCCCTCTAACCATAAAAAATTCTGTGACTATTTAACTTCCAAAGCGGAGCAAATTCCCTTTTGCAAAGATCTCCCTTCTTGGAAGTTTCAATGTTCATCACAAGCTTTGGTGACCATCCTTGTGAACTAGCTTTAAATTTGCTATCCTCCACGACCTAGAGCAACTGGTGGCCGTCTTGAAGGTACGCCCAACATTCTTGACCTTTTCCTAACCTCTAATCCTTCTGCTTGTGCTATTACCCTATCTTCTCCATTGGGCTAATCCAATCACAATCTCATATCTGTAATCTGTCTTATCACTTCAATATCTCTTCAAAGTGGAGGTGCCTGTCACGTCTTGCCTCTGTTAATTTGGGGGACCTGAGGAGGTATTATGCAGATTTTCCTTGGAATGACTAATGCTTCTGTGTTGGGTACCCGTCTCTGTGTCCTGAGCGCATAACAAAGGTGACAGTGTCTGACATGGAGGCGTACATTCCTCACTCTTTCTCTTAACCTAAACTTCCAAACATTGGTTTATTTCAGCCTGTTCCCGTGCTTTACAAGATAGGGAGGTGGCCCACAAAAAGTACTTCAGCCTTCCATCACCTGAATATCATTGGTTTTATATTTTTGCCTGGAATCATGCGAAGTCTGTTTTCCAACTAGCCAAAAAAGTCTTTCATTAAGAGAAAGTGTCAAAATCTTTGAAGATGTAACTCCCCTCGTGACCTCTGACACCTAACCCAAAACATCTCCAATAACTTTGCTTCTTCACCCACAGAACACCTGATTTCTGATCTCTTTAAAATTTGTGATTGGGGCAGAGCAAACTTAGTATAGTTCCATGCCTCAGTAACTCAATTCCTCCATCTATTAACAACACAACGTTCCAGACAACTATCCCCTCTTCTTCAATGCTACTCAACTGTCCACCTCTTCTACACTGAACGTACTTGGTCTGTCTTTTACTTATAATCTAAACTGGAAACTTCACACCTCATCTCTAGTTAAACCAGCTTCTATGAAGTTAGGTGTTCTGAGTCGTCTCCGGCAATTTTTCTCATCCTTCCCCCCCGGAATATTGCATCTCTTGCTATCTTCTACCGCTATTTACATAATAACTACTCATCTGATCTCGCTAACTGCCTGCTTCCTCTCCTGCGGCCTCACTGCACAGGACTTTCTTCTTTCATCTCTATTCTGTCCATTTCTCTAATGCAAGAGTTAACCAGTATTTTCAATAATTCATTCCTTTCTCTGCTAATCTCTGGAAGTCCCTGCCTGCTTCTGTATTTCTTCCTTCCTATGACTTGAACTCTTTCAAGAAGGAGGTTTTGAAGAAACTTATCCTTCAATTTTCGATAATTGTCTTGACATTTCTTTTGGGACTGGCACCTAAGTTGGATTTTTTTTTTTACTCTTTTTTGTTTCCTTTGGCCAGTGACCCTCTTATGTAAAAAAAGAAAAAAAAATAAATAAATAAATAGATATATAAAAAAAAATCATTGAAAACGATGAAAACCGGCAAGTGGTGGTAAACAAGATTTCCAAACATGGATGTTTCTGCAAGAAGGAAGTGGGTTTTTGCTGCGCTTAGAACGTAAAATAACCTATGAATATTACATAGTAAGAATGAATGAAAATATTCGAAGAGCAGATAGATGCTGTAAGAAATTGACATTAAAGTCTCAGCCATATAGAAAAAAAAAAAAAACCCTTAAGTAATAAAATCATGGGGAGGAGAGTAATAAAATCATGGGGAGGAGAGTAAGTCATAGGTTTACGTACATGGAAACATCTACCTTGGATGATTCAGGCTTGTTCGTCCCTCTCCTTCATCCTGCGATGATTTCCATAGTTACAACTAAGAATCTTCCTAATTATTTATTTATTTATTTATTTTTATTTATTTATTTATTTATTATTATTATTATTATTATTATTATTTTTTTTTTTCATCCTCACGCTGGCCTTAAGGAGACCGTCCAGGCAATTCTTTAGTATCGGTATATGATTTTTTTTTAATATGATAAATATGCACTTGTGTAACACATCTTAGCATGTTTTCAGATCTTCATTTCTATTTGTTTTGCGTAAAAATTTAGTTTTTATTTATTTATTTATTTATTTATTCTTTTCTTTTCTTTCTTTTTTTTTTTTTTTTTTTTTTTTGCTAAATTTTAACTTGATATAAATCCTTTATCCAGTGATTTGCATTGGTGGAAGAAATTACCAGATACATTGCATAACTCACCATCGAACTATCAAGGCACATTTTTTAATTTGTCTTCATAAGTGATTTTTTTTTTTTGGGGGGGGTGGTCAACCGAAATGTTTGCTGGTAATTGCTGAAAATTGCGAAATAATTTAGAGAAATCTCTTGAAGAGAATAAATTTTTTAGTCCCCCTTTACAATGATGCATCATTCATTAACATCTGTTCCAATAGTAGCGTAGTAGTTTCGAGAAAAAAAATATTTATTTATCTATTTATTTATTTTTTATTTAGAAAATGAGATTTAAAAGTCCGTGTTTAAATACTTCTTTCTCTTTAGATCGCAGCGCCACAGTGCATGCATCCACACGTGGTACACTTATCCCGCCGTCCCTTTACACCACAGTCACGTCGCTCTATAATTTTTGGAACGTTATACGGCATTGTTGGGATCTTGTCCTTCCTCTTTTTTTTTTTTTTTTTTTTTTTCAAAGGTACTAATCGCTTGAAAACGAGGGTGTCAGGAGGCACCACCTCCCTCATTGTCGCTAGACTTACAAGTCATTAGAAGCCTCCTGGCTGGTGGTCACTGCTATAGGATGATAGCTTCTTGGCCTTGGAAGACAACATGGCTGTCCATTTTCTGCGTCTCGATTCAGGGAGTAACGTGTCCACTTCTGGCCTTTATGGAGATAACTTAGGCCTTTGAGAGGGAGTAAGCAGTGTGCCGCCATGACCTAAGAAGAGGCCAGTTTGCCATTCCATACCAGAAATACATATGTATGGAAATTATCAATGGAAAGATGACATGATGTTTGCATGCGTCACACCCACGACAGGAGGGGCTATTTAGCCATAACTTTTTTATATATTTTTGTGTATTTCTTTAATCACGTGATGGCGGGAGAGTTCACGAACAGAAAGAATTTTTATTCTAAATATTTCGATTTTTTTTTTTCTATGGACGGTCTCCTTAACCCTCGGAAGTGTTATGGACCTGATGGGGCCCTCTTATTGTTCTTCGAAACTGTGCCTCCATGCTTGGACCTTGCCCAGTGAAATTCTACCTATTCCGTCTATCGACACAACAATATATCTAATCGCCACTGTGGGTTCCGTCATGGCCGCTGTACTAGTGATCTGGCTTACCTTACTGCATGATGATTGTCGTGTTTTAGGGAATTTGGTGAAACTTTAGCTGTTCCCGTAGACGTGTCAAAAGTATTTGATAGTCTGGCACAACTACCCTCATACAACTCCTATTCTTCACTCTGGAGCTTCATGTCAACTTTGGTTTCTAATCGTTCAACTGATACTCTGTTGTAACCCAAGAACCAAGAAGAAATTAAGCACGTAAGAAGGATGAATGAAACATGAATGAAGAAATAAAGAAGGAAGTAAGAAATAGAAAGAATAAATGAGGGAAGAAGACGATAAACACGAAAGCAGGTACTAAGATTACAAGAACTTATCACCACCCTGACAGATGAGAGGACGGAACAGAGACAAGTTACACAGAGCTGTCAGACCAGACAGACCAGAGAGGGTCAAGATGGACAAGGCGCCTGTCACGGTAGCACAAGACCCAGACGCTTCCCTCAGGTGGCAAATGAGGGAACCCTCTGTAGGAGAGGTGCTCCAAATATATTGAATAAAGCAGAAACCAGGACAGGTCTAGCAAGCCACTGAGAAAATTGCTCAAGACGCTCAAGCTGAGGATCGGAAAAGACCGACACACTTGATAACGACCAATTACGGATTGAACGTAGGGAAGAGGATGATCAAGGTAGCAACATTGAATGTTTCAACCATGAAGGAAAGAAATATTGATATTTTAGGATGCTATGTAATAAGAATGAAACATGAAGGAAGCAAAACATAACCATATTATCATCTGGAACGGGAAAGAGGATTCAATGTGTGGCGTTGCATTTATTATTACTCCTGAAGTGGTAAAAAGAATAACAATAACGAGGGAAAAACGAGAGCTTTCATTTTTGATGTCAAGTTTTTAAATGTGTAGAGTTTATTTACTACTGTTGTTCCATTGTGTTTTATTTCAGTTATATGAGGTGCAATTCCAAGTCTGTGCATCTTTAAGCCGAGTAATTTTCCATTACTGCTTAGTTCTATGACTTCGTTATCTATATCAAGGTTTCGTGATTTGTGTTGTGCTAGGGGGATTATCTTAAAATTTTCTTCGTTAGTTTTTTATCTTCCAATGTTTTTCGTAATTGTTTATTCTAGTTATTTTTCTTTCAACCTCGTCTCTCATCATGTACTTGGACTTGCTTTAACTTGCGTCACATTATCAGCGTATATGGTATCGAGGCACAGAGGACCGGCAACACACTGGGTATAAGGTAGGTGACAGTACACTGCCCAGTGGTACACCACTCTGTATATGTATGTCACTATATATGGTCACTATATTTGTTACCAATGTGTATTTTTGCTATTTGATTGCCTTGAAAGGTACAGCGTATGCTTTCTTATGGTGTTGGTACGTTCAAGTTTAGTACTTAATATTACATTCCGTTGTGCCACATCTTGTCAAAGGCTCTTTCTACGTCACGTAATACTAATGTAGTTTGCTGTTTGTTGTTTAGTGTATTGGTGATCGTTTTATAAGCAATTTCTATTGCAGTGTTGGTGCCTCTCTCTGGTCGGAGTTGATGTTGCCTATCTTTGAGTGTTTTTTTTTTTTTTTTTTTTTTTCAAGTGAGGAAAGCACTTTGAGTGTTTTTTTTTTTTTTTTTTTCCAGTGAGAAAAGCGTTTAGTCTTCTTAGTGTTATTTTTTCAAGGATTTTTCCTGGGGATTTCTATAAGAGATATTGGCCTGTAATTTATAGGGTTACTAGGTGACTTGTTTTCCTTTGGTATGAATCTTATAATGGACTTCTTTAATGTTTTCAGGAAATAACCGGCTGCAATTGAGGCATTGTAGATGTTTGTTAGCATATTAATTGATTTATCTCGGTAATTCTGCATTACTATTTTATTTGTTTTTGAGATTCCTGGTGCTTTATTCTTAGCTTGTATAACGATCTTTTTTTTTTTTTTATATCACCTGCTGTTACAAGTCTAGTATAGTGATCATTGTTATTTATTAGGTGTAGATTTACTGTTGGCGTTGTGTTGATTTAGTTATATGTAATTGTTGACATGTATATTGTTGTTTCTATCAAAGTTATCTCTTTTGCAGGAGTTATTTTGAAGATGTCTTCCCAGGTTCTTTTCATTAAGTCACATTTTTCATTGTCTGTATAATACTTTCTATCCACATTATCCTATAAGTAGTTGTTTTGCTTTGTTGCTGTGCCTCTTAATTTATTTATTTTACACCAGAAAGTTTTTGTATCTTTGCTTTCCCAGTTTTTGTTAAACTTTTTCCTGCAGTTTTCCCTAATTTCTTGTCTAATGTATTTATATTTTCTGTAGTTGTTACATGTCCAACTGTTCCTATCTGCTTTTTATTTTAATGTTAGGTATTCGTTTTGCAGTTCCTTTATTTGCAGGGTAATTTCTAAGTCATATATTCTGTTATTTTTACTTTTTAGTATGCTTTCTTCCATTGCTTTATTTTTATTATTTTTTTTTTCAAGTATGTTAACTCAGTTTTCTGTTTCTTCTATTTGTGTTACGCTGTAATCTTGAAATTTTCTGTTTTTTTTTTTTTTTTTTATTAGGTCTAAAATGTTCCCAATTGGCTTTGTTATAGTTATACGTTTTTTTTTTTTTTTTTTTTTTTTTAATGATAGGATTTGTTGCTATTTTAAAAATTACTGGAATGTGGTCTGAACTAGTGACATTTTCCAGGTTCACTGTATGTGTTCAAGAAGTGTTGTTTATTTGCAAGTATTTTATCTGGGCTGGTAGCTGTGTCTTGCCTTAGGTATGTGGGATAGTGTGGACCGAGATGTATTAAATTTCCTGTGTTGATTAGTTGTGCCAAGCTTCTTCCTACTGTGTTGTTATTAGTGTGTGATGTATTTACGTCCCTTAGTATGTTGGTGGGTATATTATTGTTTATTAATTTGTAGAAGTCAGGGTATAGGAGGGATGGCCTTCTGGGTGGTAGATAAGTGCTAGGAATTATGCTTGGTCCTAGTATGGTATTAATTTCAAGTGCAAGTACATCTGTTATAAATTCATCATGCATTTTATGAGGTATTGTTGTTTTAACTAATAATGCACTTCCATCATTTGCCTCTTGTGTAGTATTTATTTTGTGTGTTGTGTAGCCTAAAATTTTAAGTGCATCTCTGTCTATGAGACCATGGGTGTTTAAAAGTGCAATATCTGGCTTGACATCTAATATATTTAATGTAATTGATTGTTTATTAGTATGCCAGTGTTGGAAATGATATTGCACTACGCTGACTGTATTCATGCGCTAGTTTTACGATGCCTGGATTCCCTTTTTTTTTTTTTTTCTAGTGATGGTCTGTCCTGCACTATTCCAAACCTAATTTTCCTGAAAAATGTCCTGACTAACTGTTTTCCAACATCCCCGCATCTCTACTTTATTTTCCTCTATTAAGTTCATGAGGTATTCTCCAGTATATTGTGTACATGTCCATGTACATTTATATTGATTTTTGTGTATTCCCGCCACTAGGTCCTGTAGAGTAAACGTGTCCGCTGGCCAGCCCCTCTCTTGGGTTGTATAAATGGAAAGTCTAATGTTTTTTGCTTTTGCCTGAAATATTTCTTCTACCAAATTTTTTTTTTTATTTCTTTATTCAATTCTCTGTGTGATATCGATGCTTCCACTGGTTTTGCTGTTCCTAAAGTTTTTCTTGGTTCCACCGGTGGTGTGTATGTTGTGTATTGTGGCGTGTAGGTGGCGTCTTCACTGAGCAGTTGTGTGGTATGATTGTGTGTTTTGGTGGGTTCTGTGTCGTCTTGTGGGATTTTGATTTCTGGGAATTCATTCAGCTTTAGTGTTTTTGTTTAGTACTTCTCCATAAGTGCCAAGGTTTTGTGTTTTTATAGTGGGCATGTTGGATGCATGTTTGAATTTTCAGCATTTCTTCTCGTAGGTGTGCGTATGTGGGGAGTGGTGCATGGTTGTTGATTTTTAGGACAGCATATGTGGAGTTGCTTTTTCTCTCTCTGCTTTTCTCTTGTTCTTAAGAATTTCTTTTCTCAAAGGACACTTCATTGCGCAGGTACCGTGGGAGTGGCTGGAGGCGCTGTGTGGCCCAGTATTTATTCAGTGGCCCGCGGGGTCATCCTCGGTCGCAAGCGTCGCTCATCGGCTGGCTGCACGCTGTTGCTGGACTCATTATCCGGCGGCTGTGATTGGTTGTTTCTTTTCATGCCTGGCAGGGCCTGAAGGTCGTTGGCATGTACGTTGAGTTCAGGGCTGAATTCTTTCATGTACAAGGCTTCTAGTACTGCGAGGTGCCTTGCATCTGTACACACGTCCACAATTTTGGTATTCTCTTCTAGATATTGTCTTGTGATCTTGATGCCGTGTTTCTGCTGTAAGAGTTTCTTTAGGGCTTCAGATCTTAGATGGCAGGTGAGGCGTCGAGGAAGCTTCGTTGTCGTCATGTCGATGTAGGATGAAGGGAGGGCTTCACGGCTCCCTCGGTTACAAGTGAACCTCTTTCCATTATGTTTTTGAACAGTATGGAGTATATTTGAAGATAATTTTTTCTTTCGGGGTCAGTGGGCTTCACGCTTCTTTTCATTATTTGTGTGATGATCCTCTCTTCTTCGTTGTATGCCGTAGAGAAGAAGGAACGGTAAAATACGCTTTTGTCAAGTTTTCTTGTATTTTCGGAGGAGCTGGGGCTATGCCACTTATCAATGATCTTGGTGAGGTGGACGTTATTCTTTTCACTAAAGCCGCTTTTAATCAATACTTGCGTTTCCCTTTCTATTTCTTTATGCACTTGCTGCCAGGTACTGCAGTGTATGAGTGCCTTGCGGATGTACTCGTATGCACCGATGGTAGAATCCTTGTATCGTCAGGATATTCGCCTCTTCCGTTAAGGCAGTGATTAGTGGGCTTGGTGTATAGTTCTGTATTAAAGGAATCTTGCTGCTGTTTTACAAGGACGTCTCGGAAGGGCATGGCACCGTTTACACTGTGCTCTATGATAAAGATAAGACCAGAGGTTTCTTCGAGGCAGCGCTTTAGTTGTACGGCGCCATCTTCGTTCTTGGTCTTGATAAATGTGTCATCTATATATCGGTATTTATAAAGACCATGTTTTAAAGACAATTTCTTGTCCATATACAATATATATATATATATATATATATATATATATATATATATATATATATATATATATATATATATATATATATATATATATATATATATAATCACACACACACACACACACACACACACACGTACGAGGTGCGTTCATAAAGTATCCGACATTTTTATTTTTATTTCTCGCGAAAACTAATGGAGCGTAGGTGAAATCCTTTGGGTAGGTGCCACCACCACTCATGAGCGTGCGTGGAAAGTTTCACGGCAGTAGGCTGCGTCAGTTCCGAGCTGGTAAGATCAGAGTGAAGAAGTGTTGTGCACGCTTAACGGATTTTCACTCCGCCTGCAATATTACTGAACGCATCGAGCAGAGATATTGTATCAAGTTTTGCCAGACGCTTGGTGATTCACAAGGTTAAACCATTCAGAAGATTTAGCAGGTCTTTGGTGATGACGCTATGGGCCAACACAAATCAGGGTTTGGTACAGATAGCTGCACCTCAATGGGAAGCGAGGCACGGTCAGGCAGGCTATCCGCAAGCCAGACCGAGGAGCTGATTGAGAAAATCCGGCGACTAGTGATGGAAGACCGTCTTGTAACAATCCAAGAAATCGTGTACGAAGTGGTTATAAGCACAGGATCAGCGCATTCAACTGTAACAGATGCATGGAAATCTCTCAGGATATGCTGGACAGTGCAAACCACGACTCAGACTTCATGAAGACCATCAAAACTGATGATGGCACATGGGATTTATGGTTACGACCCAGAAACCAAATTCTAGTCCTCCCAGTGGAAGTATGCAACATCACCAAGACCCAAAAAAGTACTGTCGGTTCACAGTAATGTTAAGTACTGTTGATTTGTTTCTTTGACTCTTGCGGTATTGTGCATCATGAATACGCACCACTAGGCCAAACAATAAATAGAGAGTGCTATCTGAGGTTCTACGTCGCCAATGGAATGTTGTGTGTCGGAAGCTGCCAAACATGTGGGCAGCGAGGAACTAGCAACTTCATCACGATCTGCCCATCTGATCCACTGCTTCCTGGCCAAGAACAACACACTACTTGTCCGACATGCTCCCTACTCTCCAGACTTAACTCTGTGTGCCTTCTGGCTCTTCCCCAAACTGAAAATCACACTGAAAGGGATTCGGTTTGATTCAAGAGAATAAATTATGCAACAAATGACTACGCAGCTTCACAGTAATACAGAAAATTAATTCCAAAGGTGTTACCAGCAGTGGCACAAACGCTGGGACAAGTGTGTGTAATCCAAAGGGGAGTATTTTGAAGGTGATTAAATAACATTTGTGAAATGTAAGTGTAAATGTATGTAGTGCAATTCAACCTGTCCCTAAAAAGGGTGACCGTTCTAATCCCTCAAACTACCGTCCTATTGCTTTAATTTCCGGCCAATCTAAAATTTTTGAATCTATCCTCAACAGAAAGATTCTTAAACATCTATCACTTCATAACCTATCTGATCGCCAGTATGGGTTCCGTCAAAGCCGCTCCACTGGTGATCTGGCTTTCCTTACTGAGTCTTGGTCATCCTCTTTTAGAGATTTTGGTGAAACTTTTGCTGTTGCCTTGGACATATCAAAAGCTTTTGATAGAGTCTGGCACAAAGCTTTGATTTCCAAACTACCCTCCTACGGTTTCTATTCTCTGTAACTTTATCTCAAGTTTCCTTTCTGACCGTTCTATTGCTGTTGTGGTAGACGGTCACTATTCCTCTCCTAAATCTATTAACAGTGGTGTTCCTCAGGGTTCTGTCCTGTCACCCACTCTCTTCTTATTATTTATTAATCATCTTTTAAACCAAACTTCTTGTCCTATCCACTCCTACGCTGATGATACCACCCTGCACTTTTTCACGTCTTTTCATAGACGTCCAACCCTTCAGGAAGTAAACATTTCACGCAGGGAAGCCACAGAACGCTTGACTTATGATCTTCCTAAAATTTCTGATTGGGACAAAGCAAACTTGGTATTGTTCAGTGCCTCAAAAACTCAATTCTTCCATCTATCAACTCGACACAACCTTCCCGACAACTATCCCTCTTCTTCAATGACACTTAACTGTCCCCCTCTTCTACACTGAACATCCTCGGTCTATCCTTTACTTATAATCTGAACTGGAAACTTCACATCTCATCTCTAGCTAAAACAGCTTCTATGAAGTTAGGTGTTCTGAGACGTCTCCGCCAGTTTTTCTCACCAACCCCCAAGCTGCTAACTCTGTACAAGGGCCTTATCCGTCCATGTACGGAGTATGCTTCACATGTCTGGGGAGGTTCCACTCATACTGTTCTTCTAGACAGGGTGGAATCAAAAGCTTTTCATCTCATCAACTCCTCTCCTCTAACTGACTTTCTTCAGCTTCTCTCTCATCGCCGCAGTGTTGCATCTCTAGCTGTCTGCTACCGCTATTTTCATGCCAGTTGCTCTTCTGATCTTGCCAACTGCATGCCTCCCCTCCTTCCGCGGCCTCCCTGCACAAGAGTTTCTTCATTCTCTCACCCCTATTCTGTCCACCTCTCTAATGCAAGAGTTAACCAGTATTCGCAATCATTCGTCCCTTTCTCTGGTAAACTCTGGAACTCCCTGCCTGCTTCTGTATTTCCATCTTCCTATGACTTGAATTCCTTCAAGAAGTAGGTTTCAAGACACTTATTCATCAATTTTTGACCACTGCTTTGACCCTTTTATGGGACTGGCATTTCAGTGGGCATTGTTTTTATTAGATTTTTGTTGCCCTTGGCCAGTGTCCTTCCTACATAAAAAAAAAAAAAAAAATCACCACCCTACACTCACGCATCTTACCATAACAAAGATCAGCTGATCTTAATCAGCAGCTGATCTGATCAGCTGCTTAAGTGTCCTTCCTACATAAAAAAAAAAAAAAAATCACCACCCTACACTCACGCATCTTACCATAACAAAGATCAGCTGATCTTAATCAGCAGCTGATCTGATCAGCTGTTTAAGTGTAAGCACAACACGCTTCCTCTTTTCTTGAACTTTAGGCATGATGAAGGCGTCAGGCGATAAACAGTGCACACGTGGGACTGAGTTACTGAGTAAACACAGTGCAGTGGGCCGCGGGTGGCGCGAAGCAGTGCGCTCTGGTGGCGAGGGGACAAAGTATGCCTTGCGCGGGAATTTTAATCGATTTTATGAGTACACATTGATTTTTTATTGATTTTAAAGCTCTGGGAAAAATGTGCCGGATACTTGAAGCTGCTGGATACTCGAATGCCGGATGAGAGGGATTTTACTGTATTCTGTTCTTTTCAGCCTCCTCGCTCTCATACATTATCGCCTCCTTTTTCTCCGCCTCAAATAACTCCACCTTCTTACCCTCCTCAAGCCTCTTGAGGTCTTTAACCTCCGTGCCTCGGTTCCAACTCAAACCTCACTTCCCCACCCACTCACTCCTTCATGGACGCAAGGAGGGTCAGTGAAATTGAAGAGCCGGTGCAAGGAATTAACTATGTAACAAAATTTCACTTTTGTCTTGTCCTTGACCCCAAACCATAATTTTCCAGTTATTTGCATCTAAACAAAATAGAAAGAAAAAAAATAATTTTGATCCTAAAACTTTGCTTTTGTGGTTAGAACAATTAATTTACATTTTTGCCTTATTTCATTATAGTGTGGGTTACTATTGGTTTTCATGTCAGGCAGACTTGCAAAATCTCATTTTTTTTATCTAATTGCTTTTGAAATGTTGCAAATAAGTTAAAACAATGAAAGAAAAATATAAAATGTATTAGTTTTTTTTATTTTAATAAGATCATTCTTGAACTGACCAGATCTAAAAAGAAATTTCTCATATTTATAAGAATTTACCTACATTTCAGAAATCTCAAATCTTCCAAAATGTTCTACCAGACACTTTTAGAAGTTTTTAGAACATTTTACAACATTCTATTCAATGTAAACACTTCCAGAATATTCTAGAATACAACATAAATATCTAGAAGTATAAAAAATTTTCTAGAATCTACAAGAATTTTCTAGAATGATTAAGAACATTCTACAGTAGGTTCAAGAATATTCTAGAAAGATTGAGAGCATTCTGGAACACATTCTAGAAAGACTAAGAATATTCTAGAGTACTGCTTGACAGTATAAAAGTAAGGGCTTGCAGACCTGAGAAGACACATCACAAGAGGTGAAATGACATCAAGAGGCTGCAATCATTCTTCAGATGCATTTTGCTACATATGTGGTCAATTTATCAAAACAAGAGCAAAGAAGTAAAGAAGTTCTCTGTGATATCTGAAAAAAAAAATAAATAATTGTGAAATTTAGCTATTTTCGGGCAAAAAATCATTCTAAAAGCCATAAAAGCAAAGTGTGAGAGGAATAATGGACATTTTCTGTTGTTTTGCAATGAAAATTTGGAAAACAACATTTGCTTGTCAAAGACAAAAATCGTGTTACATAGTGTTATCTCGAATTATAGACGAATGACACTCACAAGCAGACTCCTATAGACGCCAGTCCTACTTACATAGACAGGGGCTACTGCCTTGTATACTCATTTAATATTAATTTTACTAAAAGGATCCTCTAACATTTATTCCAAGTTATTCTCTTAGCCTCTCTCTGTCTCGCTCTCGTGCGCCTTACTCCTGACGTGTCTAAGCAGCAAATAAGGTTGGGTACAAAGATAGACGCAACTCGCACGCACTTACAAGCAATGGCTAACGAATCATTTGATGAGGGGGAAGTGGGGGAAGGACGGGAAGGGACGGAGAGGTGAAAGCAGCCAGCCGCGCCGCCCGACATCCTCCACTGAGCGCATAAACTTACTATTAAAAGACTATAAGGTTAAAAAAAAATGACTGTGCGCGCATTAGGGAGAGTGAGTAGGATCTAACACTTGCCTAGGAGGGCAATTCTTTTACTATATCATGTAATGATTAAAGCTCTGGGAGGCAAGTGTTATGTTATGAGAGGCGAATAGAAAGAGAGAAAGAACAAGAAGATGAGAAGATAGTGGAACGAAGAAGAGGACAAACAGAGAGAAAGGGAAAGGGGATAAGCGATGTATGATCACCCCCCGTAATATATATATATATATATATATATATATATATATATATATATATATATATATATATATATATATATATATATATATATACACACACACACACACACACACACACACACACACACACACACACACACACACACACACACACACACTCACAGGGTGTAACGCGAGTTCCTGCAAATACTGGAAGAGGTGAAAGAACGTGTAATTCGTGTAAGTAGAAAATATTCTATACATATATGAATTTTAAGGCTTTATTTAGCTGTCAGAAGAGTTGAAAATGTATGCGGTACTATGCGTGCAGCTATGAGGTGACGGACAGACGGTTGCAATGTCGCAGCCTCGGAAGTGTTACTTGCTCAAATTACGAATGGTTTACGAATATATATATATATATATATATATATATATATATATATATATATATATATATATATATATATATATATATATATATATATATATATATTTTTTTTTTGTAGGCCGTGGAATACTACAGTATCCCGTAACAAGAGAAATGGTATTAAAAAGCATGTAATTTACCGATAAGTATTACACGACAACATTATTGGGGTGATTAAAAGTTCTCCTGTAAAATGCTACGTGGCATCATCAGAGCGAGAGAGGGAGGGGAGAGCGAGCTCCAGCGACCTTGAAAACAGCTGAGTGATGATGCCACGTATCATTTTACAGAAGTACTTTTAATCACCGCAATAATGTTGTCATGTAATGCTTATTGGTAAATTACATAATTTTTAACACCATTTGTCTTGTTATAAGATGCTGTTATATTTCACAGCCTGCAAAAAATAAGATTAAACCATTCGTAATTTGAGCAAATGGCACCTGCTAGGCTCCGACAATGCAACTGTCTGTCCTTCACCTCATAGCTACACGAATAGTTTTGCTGATTTTCCTTGGAATGACTACTGCTTCCGTGTCAGAGACCCGTCTTTGTGTGCTGAGCGCATAACAGAGGTGATAGTGTCTGGCATGGAGGAGTACATTCCTCACTCTTTTTCTCGTCCTAAACCTTCTAAACCTTGGTTTAACACAGCTTGTTCTCGTGCTATACATGATAGAGAGGTGGCCCACAAAAGGTACTTAAGCCTTCCATCACCAGAATCTCATGCACTTTATATTTCTGCCCGGAACCATGCCAAGTCTGTTCTCCAACTAGCCAAAAACTCCTTCATTAACAGA
>NC_087195.1:9882751-9930251 GCF_035594125.1 Scylla paramamosain
CACACACACACACACACACACACACACACACACACACACACACACACACACACACACACACATACACACACACACACACACACACAAACATGAGAGAAGCTTTCAGTTTCATCAAAGTTTTCTTCATTTTCAATACATTATAAGATTTCTTTATTTCTTTATTTTTTCTTTTTTTAAGATTTAGTAAAAATCTCTGTAAAGACTACAACAAAACTGATTTATGATACAAATACAGTTTTTTTTTACATGTATATTCACAATTTGGACCAAGTGTGGCTTTTTGCATCAAGTCCTTTCCGTACACATCATCACATTCCAGATTTCTAAAGAGGTTTGGTGAAGTAACAATCACATCTTGCATTTACCTGAACGCAACATTGACTCAACAGTGGAGGCAGGACAGCTGCAGCTGGATTTCGTATAGGAAATTGGTATCCTGGGCTTTTACACAGCAAAGATTGTATGTGAAGTGGGCGGCGGCAGCGACGCAGGAGAAGTGAGGAATGGCCACCACTTGCTTCTCCCTGAGCATCAGATACCGTCTTCGCGCACACACCTGTGGCTCCTATATGAATTGCCACACCTGTGCCAGAGACCAGTCAAGTGGACTAATTTCATAAGTCTTGACTTGATGATCAGTTGATTAATTCATCAGCTTTCCTGCTCTAAATTCACGAGACATAAAACTGGTGTTGTACTAATATTATCCAAATATGTAGTAATAGTAGTTGTAGTAATGATAGTAGTAGTAGAAGTAGCTAGCATTAGAAGTAGTAGGGTTGGTGGTGGTGGTAGCAACAACAACAACGGAAGCAGCAGCAACAGTAGTAGTAGTTGTTGTAGTAGTACTTGTATAGGTAGTAACAATTGTAGTAGTACTAGTAATATTGGTAGTAGTAGTAGCAGTAGTAGTAGTAGTAGTAGTAGTAGTAGTAGTAGTAGTAGTAGTAGTAGTAGTAGTAGCAGTAGTAGTAGTAGTTACTGTTGTTGTTAGGGGACAATTAATCACATTAGTATTGGGCAAAGTCTGGTGGAATGGAAACACTCTATAGCTCATCATTATTTCACTTGTGTTTGTTTGTATTCCATCGTAAACATTATGAGTATCAATAAACCATCATTATGAATAATTATGATGTCATTTAAGAGAGAGAGAGAGAGAGAGAGAGAGAGAGAGAGAGAGAGAGAGAGAGAGAGAGAGAGAGAGAGAGAGAGAGAGAGAGAGAGAGAGAGAGTTTGTGTGTATGAGTGTGCCCGACAATAGCCGCCTATCTTTTTTTTTTTTTATGTATGAGAGGTACTGGGCAAGGACAACAAAATCATAATAAAAAAAATTATTGTATATATATATATATATATATATATATATATATATATATATATATATATATATATATATATATATATATATATATATATATATATATATATATATATATATATATATATATATATATATATATATATATATATATATATATATATATATATAAAGGCAAACTGAGGTGCCGGTCCCCGAGAGTCAAAAACAGACGTCGAAAATTAAAGGATAAGCGTCTTGAAACTTCCCTTTTGAAAGAGTTCAAGTCATACAAAGAGTTCAAGTCAGAAAGGAATGAATGATTGAGAATACTGGTTAACACTTGGATTTGAGAGGTGGACAGAATTGGGATGGGAGAAAGAATAAAGTCTTGTGCAGCGACGCTGCAGGAGGAGGGGAGGCATGCAAGTTGCATGCAAAGTTACTTACCAAGACTAGAGGAGCAGTTAGCATGAAAATAGCGGTAGAAGATAGCAAGAGATGCAACACTGTAGCGATGAGAGAGAGGCTGAAGACAGTTAGAGGAAAGGACTTGATGAAAGATAAAGCCTTTGATACCACCCTGTCTAAAAGAGCGGTATGATTGCAACCGCCACATACAAGTGAAGCATACTCCATAAATAGACTGATAAGGCCCCTGCACAGAGTTAGCATCTGGGGAAGTGAGAAAAACTGGCGAATACGACTCACAACGCCTAACTTCATCGAAACTGTTTTACTAAAAGATGAAATGTGAAGTTTCCAGTCTAGATTTATAAGCAAAGGACAGACCGAGGATGTTCAGTGTAGAAGAGGGGGACAGTTGAGAGGGGATAGTTATCTGGAAGGTTGTGTCGAGTTTATAGATGGAAGAACTGAGTTTTTGAGGCAATAACAATACTAGTTTTGCTCCGTCCCAATAACAAATTTTAGAGAGATCAGAAGCCAGACGTTCTGCGGTTTCCTTCCTGAAGGATTGGACATCTACGAACAGACGTGGAAAAGTGCACGGTGGTATCATTAGCGTAAGACTACTCTTACGCTAATGATACCACCGTAGGACAAGAAGTTTGGTTTAGAAGATCATTGATGAATGATGATGATGAATGGAAGAGAGTGTATGACGGGACAGAACCTTGAAGAACACCACTGTTAATAGATTTAGGAGAAGAACAGTGACCGTCTACCACAGCAGCAATAGAACAGTTAGAAAGGAAATTTGAGATGAAGTTACAGAGAGGAGGATAGAAGCCGAAGGAGGGTAGTTTGGAAATCAACGCTTTGTGCCAGACTCTGTTAAAAGCTTTTGATATGTCTAAGGCAACAGCACAAGTTTCACCAAAATCCATAAAAGAGAATGACCAAGATTAAGTAAGGAAAGCCCAAGGATCAGCAGTGAAGCGGTCTCGGCGGAACCCATACAGGCGATCGAATAGAAAGATGTGAAGTGATAGATGTTTAAGAATCTTTAAAGAGGCAGGAAATTAAACCAATAGGACAATAGTTTGAGAGATTAGAGCGGTCACCCTTTTTTTCAGGAACAGGCTGAATGTAGGCAAACTTCCAGCAAGAAGGAAAGGCAGATGTTGATGGATAGAGTTGGAAGAGTTTGACGAGGCAAGGTACAAGCACGGAGGCACAGTTTTGGAGAACAATAGGAGGGCTCCCATCTGGTCCATAAGCCTTACGAGGGTTAAGGCCAGCGAGGGCATGAAAAACATCACTGCGAAGGATCTTAATGGCTAGCATGGAGTAGTCAGAAGGTGGAAGAGAGAGAGGAACAAGACTTGAGTCATCCAAGGTAAACGTATTAGCGAAGGTTTGAGCGGAGTACATATTTAGAAATAAACGAGATGGCAGTGATACCATCAGGTTGAAATAAAGGAAGGAAAGGTATTGGAGATTTTTTTGGTTAGGTGACAGAAATCACGAGGGGAGTTAGATCTTGAAAGATCTAGCTTTGGCTACTTGCACAACAGATTTGGCATGATTCCGGGCAGAAACATTAAGTGCATGAGATTATAGTGATGGAAGGGTCAGGTACCTTTTGTGGGCCACCTCACAAGGTATCATATATAGCACGAGAACATGCTGTGTTAAACCAAGATTTGGAAGATTTAAGTTGAAAGAAGTGGAGAATGTACGCCACAGTGCCACAAACTATCACCTCTGTTATGCACTCGGCACACAGAGACAAGTCTCTTACACGGAAGCAGTAGTCATTCCAAGGAAAATCAGAATAATACTTCTTCAGGTACCGCAATTACCATAGGCAAAATGCCAGAGGCACACCTCCGCTTAGGTGCATGCTTAGGAGGGATGAGCAATGGGACAGATTTGAGGTTGTGATGGAAGGAACCCAGCGGAGAAGATAGGATGGCAGCATAAGCGGAAGGATTAGAGGTTACGAAAATTCAAGAATATTGGGTGTATCTCCAAGACTTCGTCACGAAATTTAAACTCTTATGTACACATCGCAGCTGTCTTCTTCTACGTCAATCAGATAATTGTAGAGAATGAAGCCAATGCGTGTAAGAGGACAGTGAGCTGAAGCCAGACATGCAGTACAGCAGTATTATTGCAGACATGCAGACAGCAATATTATTTGATTATAGTTACAACGAACATATATTTCAGCTTCCATTACTGAGTGCGATAGGCCATACCCAACTTTCCGTCAACACAACGGATAAAGCAATGTGTTCTCTTACCGCAGTCTCGGATGTCATCACATGATGGCCTTTCAGCCAAAATTCTAGGAGACCTTATTTTACTGATATGGGTCACCACACTCACTATGTGGTATAAGATTAATAAGAAATATGAGATTTTCGGAGCGGACATCAGCATCGTCGCATCTGAGGTGAAAGGCGGAGTTCCTCGGACCAGTAAAATAGTTAATAGTGAACATTTTTCACTGATATATTAACTGGGACATCGTTTGTCATTCCTTTCTCTACACCACCAAAAGAAACGTGGAATTCGCAAAATTTACTTTAAAAGGATATATCCATATCGTGCGGATATGTGGCAGTCAGAAGTACTAGGAAGTCTAGGAAATCTCAATAATCTCACTTCGATAAATAATACATTATAAGACTACTGATGATGCGTTATATACACTCATAATGACAATAATTGATGATCGTCCTTGCTGTGGTTGGGATGCTAACCCCATAGACCCTTTCATAACACGAGTTTGAGCAAAGATAACAGAGGGATGTGGAACACAAGGTACACTTCCACAGAGACGGACACTTACACACGATACCACCACGATACCTCCCCTACTCTCTCTCTCTCTCTCTCTCTCTCTCTCTCTCTCTCTCTAACAAGTCTTGCTGCACCAGCTGGTCTGCCGGGGGTAGGGTAGCGATATCCTCCCCGTCCCAGAGCTGGTGAATAATTGCTTTCAGCCGAAAACTGTAGATCTATTAAGAAGGGCTAAAATTTGTAAATAGTGTTCTAAATTATTATGATTACCTATTAATTGGGATCAGATAGCTCTGCCAAGCGTATGAGTACAGTCAGGAAGTGGTTTATCGAGATCTCAACGCATTCACTATAGTTAAGTGAGGGAACAACAATGATAAACTCGCAAGGTTATGAGACAACACGTGTGTACAAATCAGGACCAATAACACATTACTCATCATGCTGGCTATGGATAGTAATTGATATCGCTAAGTAATTGTATCATAGACAGAATCACTGAACACACAAAAACTTAGTAACAAATTACATTTCAAGCTGCTAGAATGACTGACTGTTCATCCCCAATGTTGCTGTTGATTTTATATAAAAGACCTCAAACTAGACGCTTTTGGTTCTAATGTGTTCATGTGTGAGTGATTAGCATCGGTGGCCTCGGTTGGCAGGTGTCCTGCTCTGCCTCTGCGCACTCCTTCTCCATCCCATCGGAGAATGAGTTTCTAGAACCAAATGAATTCTTGAAGCTCCGCGAAACGAAATGTGTAAGAAACTGCTGAACTCCGACGACCTTGCGAGTGACTGAATATAATGGCTATGGTCGGCAGTAAACAGCATCTGTGATCGTTGATAAACGACGCCTTTGATCGGGAATAAACAACGCCCTTGATCGTTAATAAACAACTCCCTTGATCCGGTATAAACAACGCCTTTGATCGGGAATCAACAACGCCCTTGATCGTTAATAAACAACTCCCTTGATCCGGAATAAACAACGCCTTTGATCAAGAATAAACAACACATTTGATCAAGAGTAAACAACGCCTTTGATAAAAAATAGACAACGCTTTTGATCGGGTATAAACAACGCCCTTGATCAAGAATAAACAACGCCTTTGATCGGGTGTAAACAACGCTCTTAATCGGGGATAAGCAATGGCTGCGATCGGGAATAAACAACGGTCATGGGTGGTAACAAACAACGGTTATGGGCGATAACAAACAACGGTCATGGCTGGCAACACACAACAGTCATGGGCGGTAACAAACAACAGTCATGGGCAGTAAAAACAAAGGTAATGGCCTGTAACAACGAACTTACCCACAAGGTAGTAAGTTGCAACATGCTCAGCCAGTTGCACCTAATTCAGATTAGTGAAGTACGTACAAGTGTATTATGTTATCACTAAACTTTAGTACTGTCGTAGTCACTTGGTGTTTGCTACACATGCTAACGGAGAAGACATCTTCTTTCTCCAAAGGGCTGTGCAGCTTTCTCCCCTCAATGAACACCTGGTCTCTCTCCTTGACACACCTGGGAACGAATCACTGCGACACGCGAACATTAAATCAGTGTAACACACACACACACACACACACACACACACACACACACACACATTTGTCTTGTTGGAATTGTGGCAGACAACTGGCTCTCCTGTTACCTGTCTGTCTTACCTTGGAGCGATGAAAGTGCTGCTTGAATCTCAGGACAAAACCTTCAAGACAGCACTGGATATTGCTATTGAGTAATTCATGGCAAGACTGCACACAGCTGAAGAAACCATTAAGGAATTGAGAAGTGTTGAATATTAGCAAGTTGAAGTGAATGACGTACAAAATTAAATAAAAGCCCTGAAGAAATCGTACATGGGTAATAAGTCAACGATTGAAGTGCTGATACAATGAGTCAAGCAGCTGGAAAGGAGAGCAAGAAGATTATAATAGAAGAAACAATCTCAGAATCTCCGGGATTCGTGAACAGCCTCGAAACTCATACAGGATAAATTACAATGATCGCCCTTAAAACTAGGAAAAACTCTTCGTACCGGAACAGCCACACTCCATCTCGACAGAGAACGATCGAGAGATTTGGTGATCGCGAGGCAGTGCTTCGAAGCTCAAGAAAACTCAAGGGTACAGGCATATCTATCAACGAGGACCTGTGCAAAGCATCGGAAGAACTCGAGAAGAGTCAGCTGCCACTTATGGCGCAAGCCAGAGAGGAGGTCAGAATTACGTTTTCAAGATGTATTTTTAAGGGACAGAGATGTTTTGTAGCAGTAGTAAGCTTTCGTTCACTTCATTGTATAGGATTCCCTACAGTGACCATGACAACAAGCATCTGTTTGAACTCATACATGTGCTGAATAACAGAAGCGAGAAATATAAGGTGATTTTGGGAGATTTTAATTTCCCACACATCAACTGGGCAAATTTGACCTCGAACATGGGAGACAGCAATATCAACAATCAGGTTATTGAGAAAATACGAGACTGTTACCTGACTTAACATATCAGTGATATCACAAGAATGAGAATGGATGTTGCAGAAAATACCTTAGATCATCTGTTCTCCAACGAAGAGTCAGTGATTGAAGATGTACAAATACACAGTGCATTGGGAAACAGTGATCATGCATGCATTTTCTTTATCTGTGATATTCAAGAGGCAGAGTATAATAGTAGAAAAAAAAACAGTATACATGTATGAAAAGACAAATTATTTATTAATGAAATACACACTTAATATTGATTGGCCTAACTTCCTGGGCACAGAAAGACACTGAAACTAAATGAACCAGGTTTAAGAACAAATTCCAAGACACCGTCAGTGAAGTGTCCCCAAAAGACAGTTCAGGCACATGGACAAAAGAGAAAGAGAACAAATGAGAATCTGCCCATGAACAGGAAGTTGTGGTAAAAAAAAAAAAAAAAAAAAAGGCGACTGTGGGAAAGTATGAAAAACATGAAGCAAGGGACAACTCCATCACAAGACAGATATGTGGAAGTTGAAATGGAATACTTGAACAACCAGGTCAAAAGAGAGGAGAAATGCCATAAAACAAAAAGAACAAGAAATGGCAAAAAACACAGACTAACCCAAAGGTATTTCTGGAAGTATGTGCAATCAAAGACGTACGAAAGCAAAAATTGGAGATCTGTACAAAGACGAAGAAAGAACTTTAAGACTACCAGTGACAAGGAAAAAGATGATGATTATAATTGTTTTTCTGGTACCTTTATAACGGAATTTTCGGAAGTAACACTTAACATAGACAGCAAAGATGTTCCCAGACTCGGACACTTGATATTCACTGAAGAACGTATAAGAGAAATTATAACAAAATTGAAAAGGAACAAATGACCAGGACCTGATGAACTGCACCCAAGGATAGTCAAGGAATTAATGGATGATTTTATTTATTTATTTATTCATTTTATTTATCTTATTTATTTACTTTTTTTTTTTACCACTCAGTATCATTTTCACTCACATTCAGTGAGGGACGGCCACCACAAGACTGGAAAATTGCCAATGTCACGGATATCTATAAGAAAGGGTGTAAAACTAAAGACCAGTTAGTTTCACGAGTGTTATCTGCAAAATTATAGAAGCGGTAATTTGGGAAGAAATTATGACACGCATGAAACATCATAAATCATTCAGCAAGTAGCAATACGGATTCATCCCAGGTCGATCAACAGTATTACAACTTATAAGAGTACTCGATCAGTCGACAGAGGCACTGGACAAGGATCAGGCTGTTTATATATATATATATATATATATATATATATATATATATATATATATATATATATATATATATATATATATATATATATATATATATATATATATATATATATATATATATTGACAGTGGTGTTCCTCAGGGTTCAGTCCTGTCACCCACTTTCTTCCTATTATTCATCAATGATCTTCTAAACCAAACTTCTTGTCCTATCCACTCCTACGCTGATGATATCACCCTGCACTTTTCCACGTCTTTTCCTTCAGGAAATAAACAATTCACGCAGGGAAGCCACAGAACTCCTAACTTCTGATCCCTCCAAAATTTCTGATCGGGGCAGAGGTAATTAGTATTGTTCAATGCCTCAAAAACTCAGTTCCTCAATCTATCAACTTGATATAAGTTCGTACGTCTGTCTCTCGTGGACGATGACTAATTGAAAAGCGTTGGAAGCAATGTGGAACGCTCCCCCACTCTGCTGTTACGAGGGGGGGGGGGCGGTTAGTGCTAGGACACTAGAGAGCTTTAAGAGAAGATTAGACAAGTTTGTGGATGGGGATAATAGATGGAAATAGGTAGGTATATTTCATATAGGGACTGCCACGTGTAAGCCTGGTCGCTTCTTGCAGCTTTCCTTATTTCTTATGTTCTTATGTTCTTAAGAGTGGGGGTGGGGTGGTGACACACAGACACACGCCCGCTGCTTCGCGCACGCTGTGAGCTAACGCAATAAGACGCTTTCCTTCTGAAAATTCTTAGTGACTAAACTATGGAACCTGGATAAATTCTAATTACTTTATCTTCAAAAGCAACTCCTATGTTATCAACTATGTGAGGCTCACCAAGAGGGGGTAAAGGGAAAGTAGTGAAATTAAATAGAAAAGGTGACTGGGTGGAGACTAAAAGCTTAATGTAACTGCTAATGGGACAGACTCACCTAACGGCGGGTACCCACACCCCCGCTCTTGCCCGCTCCCTCACTCACTAATCTCTCTCTCTCTCTCTCTCTCTCTCTCTCTCTCTCTCTCTCTCTCTCTCTCTCTTTTCCCGCGTCGTATTCTCACTTCTTTCACTCGTTCTTACTTCTTCTCTTCGTTTTACATCACTACATGCAAAACGCCGTTTATTCTTTCTCTTTCTTCTACTCCTCCTCTGAGACCCGTCTCTGACTAAATGCCAGGAGCTATGGTCTTCTCTGGTACACTGGTGTGCAAGCTTTCTCCTGTAGGGTATCAGGTTTAGATCTCTTTTCCAGCGGCCATAGCTGTGCCAACCTCTCCCGTGACTGGTTACTTCCTTGGTACTTTCTTCTTCTTCTTCTTTCAGGAATGATTTCTCACTCCCTGACGAACCTCTGGGCCACACAGACGTCATCACACACACTGTCCATCTGACACCTGGGTCCAAGCTACAGGATGCCACACAGCCGTAGAATTCTGCTTGATGAAGCTGTACAAGGTTGCTTCAGGATGTTGTTGAACTTGCCTGTTCTCCTCACAACGTCCCTTTGTTACTCGTTCCTAAGAAACAAGGCGATTGGCGTGTCGTTCTCGACATCAGGAAATTAAACACATCTACTATTCTTGATCGTTATCCAATGCCGAGGTTAGGTGATCTTCAGTCTCTAGGTGATTCAAAATGCAGTATTTTCCACTCTAGATTTACGTTCAGTATTCTTTCAAGTTGAACTCGAGGAAAGTTCACGGCCATACATTGCCCTCACTATCTCCTCTGGCCAATTCATGTTCAAACACATGGCTCAACGTCTGCATAACTCGCCTTTGACGTTTCAAAGATTGATGAACTCTGTTCTCTTACGTATCATCGATAAAAGTGTCTTCTGCTTCCTCGATGACGTTATCATTGCATCAAAGAATCCACAAGAGCATTTTCACACAATGTCTCTCGTTCTGTCACGCTTTCAAGCTGCTGGCTTAGAAATCAAACTCAACAATTGTTCGTTTCTCAAACAACAAGTCAAATTCTTTGGCCATAAAATCAAGAGAGAGGGTAGTCACACTTTAGATGACAAGGTAAATGCTGTATAAAATTTCCCTTCTCTTGCTAATATCGATGAAATCAGGCAATTCATCAATGTTGCTGGATTTTATCGCCAGTTTATCAAAAATTTCAGTCATCGCTCAGCCTTTCACTCATTTGCTCAAGAAAAATATTGCATTCATCTGGTCTGAAAAAGGAACAATATGCCTTTGATCTTTTCAAAACTGCCATGTGTTCAGCACCAATCCTTGCTTTTCCTAATTTCAAGAAATATTTCGTCTTATACACAGACGCTTCAGGCTTCGGAATTGGTGCTGTTCTTATGCAAAAGAATTCACTTAGTAAACATCGCGTATCAGCTTATGCTAGGAGATTTCTCAGTGAAGCAGAGCAAAATTATGGCTTCACGAAACGTGAAAGTCTCGCAGTGATATGGGCTTTACGTCATTTTCGTGAACTCATATTAGGTTATAAAATTCATGTTCACACTGATCATTATACTGTCAAAGAGATCTTCAAAAGCAATAACTTTACAGTTCAATTTGCTCGCTGGCAACCCACGATTCAAGAATTCAATCCTACATTTTCATATATTCCCGGTAAGGCAAACTCAGTGGTCGATGCACTTTCACGCAATATTGCCACTATCTCAGCCATCACATAATCCTGCCATGCCAACCATAGATGAGATCAAGAGACGTTACCATTTAGACGCGTTCTTTTCTAGTGTTGCATATCACCTCAAATCTGGTGACGAAATAAATTTTCATAAGTTGTAAGGGGGCGCTGATACGTTTTTCATGCAAGACGGTCTCTTGTACAAGTCAAGTGACGTCTCTACTGACAGTTCTAGTAAGCGTTTGTCTCAGCTCGTGATACCTCAGTTCTTAGTTTCATGCTTCATCATATCCACGATTCACCCCACGCAGGACACCCAGGTCGTGACAGATGCCTCGCACAAGCAAAACGATCACATTTCTGGCCGACTATGAGGAAAGATATCTTTCAGCACTGTGTGATCTGCTCTCAGAGTGCTTCACACTGTCCATCACTCGCTCACGACAGTCCCTCACTTCCTTACCACATCGCTTCATCTCCTTGGGATTTAATCTCTTGATTTGCTCGAACTCCCATTTATAGAAAACGGTTACTAGTATCTTCTAGTTTGCGTGGATAGTTTCACCCGTTTAATTATTCTCGTTGTTCTCAAGGACAAAACTGCAAATTCTATTGGTCGCGAGAACATTGACAACATAATTTGTCCTTATGACTCTTCTCGTGTCATTTTATCTGACAACGGCGCTGAATTCAATAACAGTGTCTTACATGAGATTTGTAAAGAACTTCATATCAAGAAATGTAACATTGCCCCTCATTCGCCCAGTTTAAACAGTAAAGTAGAGTATTGTAATAAACGTATCCTTGACGTACTGCGTTACATAACAGAAGCAAAGCACTCATGGGACGAATGGCTTGGTCAGCTAGTCTGCTGTCTCAACTCAGCGATTCACTCTACTATCAACGAGTCTCCTTATTTCGTGCTGTTGGTAAAGATAAGCATCTTTCATATGAATTTCTTCACAGCGCTCAATGTTATGTCTACGACATGGATAACTACGTCAAATGTTGTCTGCGCGATTTTCAGTACACTAATAAGGTCATTCATGATTGCCTCACTGCATCGCGAACTGAGATGTTGTGGAAACAACATCGTAGAGCAAGAGGTTCTTCCATCGAAGTCGATGATATCGTATTCACCAGAGTTCACGATCGCAACTCTAAGTTAGATCCATTGTTCACTGGGTCACATCCTGTAATCCAACCGCTCTATGGCCACAAAGTAAAAATTCTAGATCTCAAAAGTTTAGCGGAACGAATCGTCCATGTCGATCATTTGAAGTGTGTGGGCAAAGGGTTTGATGATGAGTGTGCACATCAGGTAACACTCCATTCTGATTCAACTGATCCTCAAAACTCCTCAAGCTTAATTTCACACACACACCACCTTCTTAAAACTTCGTTCTCACTCTAAGATTTAATCATTCAATATTCTGTATATATGTGTATATTTCCCTTTTTTATATGTATTGTATTATGTTATCATGTCTGTATATTATTATTATGGGTTCTGTACTTTCTTTCTGATGTCATGTGTTATTTATGAATTGCTCATATCTTATTGCCCTCATCACTGCTATGTTCAATGCGAGGACGCATTTCTCGTGGAAGAAGGCACTGTATCAGTCGCATCAGTCATAACAATTATTATTATATATATTCATCATTCATATATTTGATTCCACGTGCAATGTCCTCACGTGGCCGGTCTCACTTGTTTTGAACCATCTTCTTATCTCCTTCTCAATGAAATAGCACACCTTCCTTACATTCCTGCCGGTCCTTAGGGAAAACACCTACATTCCCTTCCTATCTTCCTCCCTGGTCATTGGTCAGAATAACGACCTCTGCCATTGCTTCCTTTACCATATTTAGAGACACTTGATTGATCATTACTTCATCTCAGATTCTGAATCCTGATTAATTTCTTTCACATAAATAGAGACTGTACAGATAAATAGAAAGAGTTCCAGTCAGTTCCAGAAAGAGAACATATCAGTTCAATTCAGTTCATCAGAGAGTTCAGACAGAGATAAGATCAGAGGGAGTTAAATTCAGAGAGAGAGATCTGAGACAGTTCAGTCTTCAGAGAGAGAATTAAGTAACGTCACGTCTCTGTGTCTCAGTATCATGCGTGTACATATATGTCCATCAGTAAATCAAGAAGTACTCCCAATGTTTGTGTTGCCTTTACTCGAACAATCAGCCATGATTTAAACCACTGCCCACGTACTTCACGCTACCAGTTTCATTTGAGAGAGAGAGAGAGAGAGAGAGAGAGAGAGAGAGAGAGAGAGAGAGAGAGAGAGAGAATATATATATATATATATATATATATATATATATATATATATATATATATATATATATATATATATATATATATATATATATATATATATATATATATATATATTTTTTTTTTTTTTTTCTCTTTTTTTTTCATGTAGGAAGGACACTGGCCAAGGGCAACAAAAATCCAATAAAAAATATGCCCACTGAAATGCCAGTCCCATAAGAGGGTCAAAGCAGTGGTCAAAAATTGATAAGTGTCTTGAAACCTCCCTCTTGAAGGAATTCAAGTCATAGGAAGGTGGAAATACAGAAGCAGGCAGGGAGTTCCAGAGTTTACCAGAGAAAGGGATGAATGATTGAGAATACTGGTCAACTCTTGCGTTAGAGAGGTGGACAGAATAGGGGTGAGAGAAAGAAGGTCTTGTGCAGCGAGGCCGCGGAAGAAGGGGAGGCATGCAGTTAGCAAGATCAGAAGAGCAGTTAGCATGAAAATAGCGGTAGAAGACAGCTAGATTGCGGCGGTGAGAGAGAGGCTGAAGACAGTCAGTTGGAGGAGAGGAGTTGATGAGACGAAAAGCTTTTGATTCCACCCTGTCTAGAAGAGCAGTATGAGTGGAACCCCACCAGACATGTGAAGCATACTCCATACATGGACGGATAAGGCCCTTGTACAGAGTTAGCAGCTGGAGAGTGAGAAAAACTGGCGGAGACGTCTCAGAACACCTAACTTCATAGAAGCTGTTTTAGCTAGAGATGAGATGTGAAGTTTCCAGTTCAGATTATAAGTAAAGGACAGACTGAGGATGTTCAGTGTAGAAGAGGGGGACAGTTGAGTGTCATTGAAGAAGAGGGGATAGTTGTCTGGAAGGTTGTGTCGAGTTGATAGATGGAGGAATTGAGTTTTTTGAGGCATTGAACAATACCAAGTTTGCTCTGCCCCAATCAGAAATTTTAGAAAGATCAGAAGTCAAGCGTTCTGTAGCTTCCCTGCGTGATATGTTTACCTCCTGAAGGGTTGGACGTCTATGAAAAGACGTAGAAAAGTGCAGGGTGGTATCATCAGCGTAGGAGTGGATAGGACAAGAAGTTTGGTTTAGAACATCATTAATGAATAATAAGAAGAGAGTGGATGACAGGACAGAACCTTGAGGAACACCACTGTTAATAGATTTAGGAGAAGAACAGTGACCGTCTACCACAGCAGCAATAGAACGGTCAGAAAGGAAACTTGAGATGAAGTTATAGAGAGAAGGAAAGAAACCGTAGGAGGGTAGTTTGGAAATCAAAGCTTTGTGCCAGACTCTATCAAAAGCTTTTGATATGTCCAAGGCAACAGCAAAAGTTTCACCAAAATCTCTAAAAGAGGATGACCAAGACTCAGTAAGGAAAGCTATAAGATCACCAGTAGAGCGGCCTTGACGGAACCCATACTGGCAATCAGATAGAAAGTTGTGAAGTGATAGATGTTTAAGAATCTTCCTGTTGCGGATAGATTCAAAAACTTTAGATAGGCAGAAATTAAAGCAATAGGACGGTAGCTTGAGGGATTAGAACGGTCACCCTTTTTAAGAACAGGTTGAATGTAGGCAAACTTCCAGCAAGAAGGAAAGGTAGATGTTGACAGACAGAGCTGAAAGGGTTTGACTAGGTAAGGTGCAAGCACGGAGGCACAATTTCGGAGAACAATAGGAGGGACCCCATCAGGTCCATAAGCCTTCCGAGGGTTTAGGCCAGCGAGGGCATGGAAAACATCATTGCGAAGAATTTTAATAGGTGGCATGAAGTAGTCACAGGGTGGAGGAGAGGCAGGAACAAGCCCAGAATCGTCCAAGGTAGAGTTTTTAGCAAAGGTTTGAGGGAAGAGTTCAGCTTTAGAAATAGATGTGATAGCAGTGGTGGCATCTGGTTGAAATACAGGAGGGAAAGAAGAAGAAGCAAAGTTATTGGAGATATTTTTGGCTAGATGCCAGAAATCACGAGGGAAGTTAGATCTTGAAAGGTTTTGACATTTTCTGTTAATGAAGGAGTTTTTGGCTAATTGGAGAACATAAATATAAAGTGCATGAGATTCTGGTGATGGAAGGCTTAAGTACCTTTTGTGGGCCACGTCTCTATCATGTATAGCACGAGAACAAGCTGTGTTAAACCAAGGTTTAGAAGGTTTAGGACGAGAAAAAGAGTGAGGAATGTACGCCTCCATGCCAGACACTATCACCTCTGTTATGCGCTCAGCACACAAAGACAGGTCTCTGACATGGAAGCAGTAGTCATTCCAAGAAAAATCAGCAAAATACCTCCTCAGGTCCCCCCAACTAGCAGAGGCAAAACGCTAGAGGCACCTTCGCTTAGGTGGATCCTGAGGAGGGATATATATATATATATATATATATATATATATATATATATATATATATATATATATATATATATATATATATATTCTTACAGCCACAAACCCTGCTCCTTCACAAAGCTACCGCACCTGAACTTGCTTCCCTGAGCCACCTCCTGCATGAACTCAGTGCAGGGCTCAAAGATGGATGTATAGGGTCCCTCATGACTCTTGCATCCTTTTTCACAACAGTCATAACTCCATGTCACTCAAAGTTGAGGTCATCAGACTGTTTTACCTACCCACAGACAAGAGAAATACTCAAACAACACTTAATACCTACAACTGCAGAATAATCGACAACCATGTCTAGGAAAAACAGTTCACATACAACAACATGTATATGGTCGAGGTATAATACCGCCCTCAGTAACTGTCCTTCCACTGCCCAAAAATGTGATATAGCCTCAAATCGAGTAGTATCGTTTACTGTCTCTTGGACGGCAGGCCTTGTCAGAACCTGAAGAGGGAGTAAAGATCACTATGCAGCTAATTACTTAGGTCCTCTGCAGCTGAATTGCCTCAGCCCGCAGTATCATTTAAGACAGAAAATGGTCACTAACAACAGACACAAGAAACTACTATAAAAAAAAGAAAGTGCTCACGAACACACAGAAGTGTCAGTCACCGCTTACTGCGCAAGCTTGGCCTGTACACTCGCACAGCCGAGCAGTCACTTCCCTGGGTATACATTGTTTGTAATACACAACTACCCTTACTGGCAGACTCCCATTCTATATTAATAGGCCGGGCGTCGGCCAGTAATGACTCAATTCTCCCCTTAAGGCAACTGACCTTGCTAACTGATATCATGCCCTATTGTCCATCAATTATTAGAGCACGTCTTAGTATGTCTGCTCCTTCCAAGCGCTGGTTAGTTACTACAAAACACACCTCTCCCTCTACCGCTAAGGGGAGGAGGGTACAAGGAAGGGGGGATGTGCGCCACACACACACACACACACACACACACACGCACACGGACACCTACCCACACACTGCTCCCGGCACGTTCTTTTATTCTACTTTGAATAAAACACTTTATTTATAAAAATTCTATGGATTAAACTAGGGAGGCTAGATAAATATTGATCACTTCATTGTCAAGGGCAACTGTTCTACTAAATAGATGGAAGGAGTCTCAAATTAAGTGGATAAAGGGAAGTAAGGAAATTTATGTGGAGAATATAAGTAATTGCACGGATAAATCTCGTAGGAATTTCAGGCTGAATATATATGTGACCAGGACGTATCTAAGTCTTGTCAGTGACTACTCTCTCTCTCTCTCTCTCTCTCTCTCTCTCTCTCTCTCTCTCTCTCTCTCTCTCTCTCTCTCTCTGCGGATTGCAGGCAAGATATTCACCAAGACGGCGTTTAAAAGTCTCTACTGCACCACTATAGAGACTTTTAAACGCCGTCTTGATAAATATCTTGCCTGCAATCCGCGGCTAACAGCCCTCAAGGGCTCACCTTATTTCATCTATCTTCTATCTTTCCTATAAGATTTCCTTTTTGTCTCTCTCTCTTCTCTAACCACTTAAGGTATTTCTTTCCGACCTGTTTTTCCTGTACGGCTCATGCCGGATGGGGAGAAAGCCTTCTGCTTTCCTGTCCTTTTCTTCTATTATCACCTTAGTAGTCCTAGGTCAGATCTCCTCATGAGGACTGCAAGGTCTGTTGTGGCCTGTTTTTCTATGTATGTTTCTCTATGTCTCGTTTATTATTCTTTCGTCATGTGTTCTTAGTTTCTTCATTTTGTATTGCTTTATCTCACTTTACATTACACGCTCCCTCATAAACAAAAATTTTCGGAAGTTATATAAAAGCTTACGAAAATTTTAGGAACAACTTCATAATCTACATCCAATTCATTGGGCACATCAGCAGACTCAAACACTAAACATCAAAGACTACTATAACACTGACATGAATAATTGTTACACAACTGGAAATAATAGGGCTCCCACTAGGCCCTTCTTTCTCCTCCTCCCAGACCGGTCTCTGGTTCTATGCCAGGATCTGTGATCTTCACAGCTACTTTGACATGCAATTTTACTTTTGCAGGATATCTTAGTCATCTTTGTTCTCCAGCAGTTACGGCTGCTCCAACGTCTGTGACTTTGGCCACTCCCCATCCGTCTCTGTCGTCTCCTCCGTCCTCTCCCTTCACTACATCTCCGCCCACTCTCACTTCTCCTCCGCTCTTTACTCCATGTGTATCTTTTCCTCCACACTGTACAAACATCAGAGTCACCCTGCAAAGACATCCCTGCATCCTTGCACCACACAGTGCACCCACCAGGAACCGTAATCTCCTGGTGTATTGTCACGGCAGGGCCGGGCAAAATACTTCCCAGCCAAACAAAATTCTCAATCGGTCCTGCACTGCCCACACCCTTACTCTCGCTTCCCCACTCCCGGCTCCGTGAAGCCTCTATGAACCCATAAAATTGACAAAATAAATATGCCACTTCCTTGGCAATACTAAGAGGGCCCATCTGGCTGCTCTCAATAAAACAAAATACCTGTTCACAGGTGTGACACCACCAAATCTGCTTCTGACCGTCAGGCACAGCGATACTAGTACGTCTCATTCCTCCCGCTGGCCCCTTGATGACACAAGTATCGCCACAGCGAGCTGACGGCTGCTCCTTTTCAGAACGCAGGACACACATCCCCGCACACGGAGCCAAACACCCTCACGTGGCCATCACGAAACAAACCCCGGCTCCAACGCGAGCCAGGCCAAAGTGCCACTGGGCCAGCCCCACTGGTCCCAGCAACTGCTCCCCGATACCTTCTCGCTACGAGGATGTCGACATCCATCATCACATACTACACTGCTCAGGCCCATCACCTGACAAGTATTAACAGCTTAGCCAACAGCAGCCCCTAGCAACACTGAGGGTGCTTTCTGAGCACACTATCACTAGTATCCTTACACAGCTCTGCCTCTCGACGCGGCATCGTAACGCTCATAACAGCTCACCCCAGAAGGAGGAATTGGACAAGTAACATCATAAATCACCCCCATCCAGGGAGAATCAACACCGTTCATAACAAAACTGAGAGAAACCCCAGACAAGAGGTCATCAGGCTTGCCAACCTGACTCACGCGGTTACGCCCAACGAACATGATGACATCGGACCACCCCGCCAAACGCTCCCGAGTCATTCTGACTCCAAAACGACCAAGCACCAGGCTGCTGCGTGCTTTCAGCACCCTTGCCTCCTTAACTGCGGATGGCACATCAAAATGGAGCAACAAACCTCCGTCCTCCTCTCTTCGCCGGCTATTCACAACAGTGTTGCTCTCAACACACGCTGCCCGACCCTCCGCTTCCTTACCATTTACTCCTTGGCAGGCAGAGGGGCAACGCATACTTGAGGGACAGATCCCTCCTTAACAACACTGACAGCTGTTGCTACAGCTGCCAGCACGGGTGGCAAACACCCATCGTGCCTGGTCCTGGCAGGGGAGCAGCCTGCTCCCTGCCTCCGGTGCACCCTGCAGGGGAGGAAACTCCAGCCTCCCCAGCAGAGTCAGGAGCCTCACCGCCCTCGCCAGCGATCCTTGACAATCCAGACACAACAGGCTGGGGCCCAGACTGAGTACCAGCCCCTACAGCCTCAACACCAAGTGACAACTTCGCCTGAGTGATACCTCCAAGAGGCTCCACAGGGTGAGGTAAAGCATCAAACACACAACCCAAATTCATCATTCAAGCTTCACCGTTGGGAACCCTCTGTACAAAGTCAGCTGCTTTCTGTTGGCTACGCGCTTTAATAGTCAGCCCCTGCACACTGACTCAAAGATGAGTCTGACTCTGACTCGTCAAAATACTTGCCAGCAGCGGGATAGGCCTCTGGGCACTCTGCCCCCACTGCGGTCTCAGTACAAACACTGCGCTCCTTTTGTGGTGGCCCTGCTGCATTACAGTCAACCCCTGGAGTCACAGATCCCGTGGGCACCCAACGCCGGGGTGCTCACCTCGCCTCAGAGAGAGTAACAACAGGAACAACTGAGTCAGCACTCTCAGCAGCCTCCACATCCGGGAGGATGTCCCGTCCGCGGACGGAAGCTGCATTCCCTAGAAGGAAATCGACCCCCGACACTGGCAGGTCTTACGCTAATGCCACCCGCGTCTCCGTGGTCACTAGTAGGCATGACAGCCTGATCGCCGTAGCGAAGCTCTCCGCGGCGACAGTTCTCCGGCATCACAGGACCGGAGGCAACTCGCCTTCCAGTCACATTCCTGCACACCGACTGCTGTGCCGCTGTGTCCCTCAAAACTGTGACAGGATGCGTAACCCAATCAATCTCAACGGTGCCCTTACATAAAAATAGCTGGCACAAGTCTGATCCAGACCTCACATTAGACGGTGAGGGTGTTTGCTAACATTTAATGTAAGCCATGGAGGGCAAGGCTGGCTGCTGGGAGCGGGAATGTGGATTTAACCCAATTCGGTGTGAGGACACCTGGGCCCACACACAGCGTCCACGGACGTGTTAGCCCTGCCTGCAGCATTGGGGGGTTTACTTGAGCAGGAGAAAGAGATGAGGCTAATTGAGGCCGAAGAGAAGGCAAAGCTCCTTAAAAGCCGAGAAGGAGGAGAATATGTATGAGAAGGGAAGAAGCTGAAAAGAATAGGATATTTGAGATGGAGAAGACTCGAACAGAAGTGAATTCACCACAGGGATTGAAGAGAGAAGAGAAGGAGGATACAGAAACCCAAATGGTGAGGAGTTTCAAGGGTATGTTGAAGGGTAAGGACTTGGAGGTGCATGATAGAATGTCAGTTGAAGATTTGGAGAACTATGAGGAGTTTAAGCCTCACATCCTGAGAGCGTATGAGCTGCGACCGGAGGCATATAGGCTGCAGTTCTGCCGAGGGAAGAAAAGGCTCAGTGACTCATGTCATAACTGTGCTCGCTATCTGAAGGAGACATTTGAAAAGTGGATTGCTAGGGAGCAGGCCACCTCCTACCGTGAGTTAAAGAAATTCATGGTAAAGGAATAGTTTATTAATGTGGCCGAGAAGGAGTTAGTACCGCTGCTCCGTGAGAAGAGGAGGCGGCTACGTGGGCAGATGACCACGTGTTGGCGCACCGGCCTGTGCCACGGTGGCACGTCTGGTGGGGCTGGTGATGTTTTGTCTGGTGGCGCGGCCGGCGCCGTTTTGTCTGGGAGTTCACTATATAGTAGTGTTTCAAGTAACAAGTCTGGGTGAGTAAGCCCTGTGATCAAAAAGTCTCCATCCAGCCCACGACGGAGACAGTCTGGGAACATGCAACATAACACTCCCAGGTATAATGTGCAGCCCACATTTTATTATTGCAGAACTACAAGAGACTTAGAATTTAATTGTCCCAAATTAATAACAATCACTGCTTCCAAGACGCCCTAGAAGCCGGTGGGTTGCTTTGATTGTGTCCCAGGATCGGGACCAGGAAAGTGCAGGAATGTGACTGGAAGGCGAGTTGCCTCCGGTCAGCCTGTGTAGTGCCAAGGAATTGGCGCCGCGGAGAGCTTCGCCACGGCGGAGATTAGGCTGTCATGCCCGGTAATGACCGCGGAGGCGTAGGTGGCACTAGCGGAGGACCTGCCAGTGTCGGGGGCCGATTTCCTTCTAGGGAATGACCTGGTAGGTGAAGAGTCTAGGTGCAGCTCCCATCCGCGGACGCCGACCCGTATGTGGAGGCTGCTGAGAATGCTGACTCAATTGTTTGCGTTGTTACTCGCCCTAAGGCGAGGCGAACACCCCGGTGCCGGGTGCCCGCGGGATCTGTGACTAGGGATCGATTGCAATAATGTAGGACCACCACAAAGGGAGCGCAGTGTTTGTACGGAGGCCGCAATGGGGTCAGAGTGCCCAGGGGCCTGTCACGCTGCTGGCAAGGGTTTTGACGAGTCAGAATAAGACTCGTTTTTGAGTCAGTGTGCTATGGACGACAGCAGAATCGCAAAGCCACCGCAAGAAGCACCTGATTTTGGTGAGTGTTGCCAAGGATAAGGCTGGAGTGATGAGTTCGGGTTGTGTTTGATGGCTTGTCGCACCCTGTGGAGCCTCTCGGATGTGGCACTCAAGCAGAGTTGTCATCTGGTGTTGGGGCTGTGGGCGCCGGTACTCAGTCTGGGCCCCATCTAGTTATGTCTGGTATGTCAGGGGTTGCTGCCGAGGGCGGGGAGACTCCTGGCTCTGCTGTGGAGGCGGGAGTTTCCTCGTCAGCGGGGTGCACCGGAGATGGGGAGCAAGCTGCACCCCTGTCGGGACCAGACACGGTGGGTGTTTGCTCACGTGGTGAGCCACCCGTGCTGGCAGATGCTGCAGCAACTGTCAGTGTAGTTCGGGAGGGTTCTGTCCCTCGTGTATGTACTGCCCCACTACTTGCCAAGGCAGGAGTAGATGGCAAGGAAGCTGAGGGTCTGGAAGAGCTTGTTGAGAGCAACACTATTGTGAATAGCCGGCGAAGAGAGGAGGACGGAGGTTTGTTGCTCTATTTTGATGTGCCATCCGCAATTAAGGAGACACAGGTGCTGGAAGCACGTAGCGGCCAGGTTCTTGGCCGTTTTTGAGTCAGGATGACTCAGTAGAGTTTGGCGCAGTTTTGGTAGTCGGGTGTGGCCACGTTTGTTAGGTGTAACCGCGCGGGTCAGGCTGGCAAGCTAGATGACCTCTCGTCTAGGGCCCGTCTCTGTTATGTTATGGTCGGTGTTGTTTCTCCTGATGTGGGGATTGCTTGTAATGTTGCTCGGCCGATTCCTCCTCCCGGGGCGAGTAGTGATGATGTAACTGACGTGAGCGTTACGGCGCAGCGTCGAAAGACAGCACTGTGTAAGTCTGCCGGTGATAGTGTGTTGATTGGTGCTTAGGAGGCACCCTCAATGTTGATGGGGGCTGCTGTTGGCCAATCTGTTAGTACCTGCAGGTGCTGGGACCGAGCAGCGTAGTATGTGATGATGGATGTTGGTTTCCTCGAAGCGACAAGGTATTGGGTCTGATGAGAGAGGCTTGCACACGGGATCATTTGCTGGGACCAGTGGGTCTGGACCAGTGGGTCTGGCCCAGTGGCACATTGGCCAGGCTCATATTGGAGCCGGGTATTGTTGTTTTGTGATGGCCACGTACGGGTGTTTGGCTCTGTGTGCGGGGATGTGTGTGCTGCGTCCTGGAAAGGAGCAGCTGGCTGTGGCGATACCTGGGTCATTAAGGGGGTGGCGGGATGAATGAGTTGTAATAGTGTCGCTGTGACAAACGGTCGGAAGCAGATTTGGTGATTTGATGGTGTCACACGTGGGAAAAAGTATTTTGTTTTGTTAAGAACGGCAAGATGGCCCTTCTTATTTTTACCAAGGAAGTGGCATTCTTGTTTTATCAGTTTTATGGGTGTGGAACGGACGCTCCACGTAACCTGGAGCGGTCAAGCAGGAGTAAGGGGGTGGCCAGTGCAGGCCCGATCGAGAGTTTTGTTTGGCTGGGAAGTAATTTGCCTGGCCCTAGCGTGATGATGACGCAACAGGAGACTACGATCCCTGGTGGGTACATTGTATGGTGCAGAGATATCTTTGCAGGGTAACCCTGAAGCTTGTACAGTGAGAAGATACGGATGGAGTACGTTGTGTAGTAGAGAGAGGAGGGGAGGTGAGAGTTGGCAGAGAAGTAGTGAAGGCAGAGGACAAAGAAGTCGGTGGAGACAGGAGATGTTGCCGGAGTTGCAGGAGACGTTGATGCAGCTAAGGCTGCTTGAAAAGATATCTCAATAAGATGCCCTGCAGGAAAAAGCCTGCACACCAGTGGAGCTGTGAAGACCATAGGTCTTGCCGCAATGCCAGAGAAGAATCTGGGAGGAGGAGTAGGAGAAGGAGAAACAAGAAGCGGCAGTCCGAATTGGAAGACCAAAAGAGAGCCCTGTTGCGTTCAGTTGAATTGTTAATTATTCAGTGCTGTAGCTGTGATTGATACTTTGTAATTTGTACACATCCTTTGTTTGAGTTCGATATTGCGCCTTATTAATGTATACTAATTGTGAATATGTGCATTCCTAAAATTTCCGTAAGCTTTCATATATCTTCCAGAAATTTTTGTTTATGAGGGAGACGCGTCCTGGTCACATCCGTATTCAACCTGAAACACCTAAGATATTTATCCGTGCAATTACTCATGTTCCCTACTTAAGTTTCCTTACTTCCCCTTATCACTTAATTTGAGACTCACCCAGTATTTAATAGAAGAGTTGCCCTTGACAAAGAAGTAATCAGTATTCATCTATCCCCCCTAGTTCAATCAGTAGAATTTTTAGAAGTAAAGTGTTTTATTCAAATAAAGACCGCGTAGGGAGCGGTGTGTAGGTGGGTGTCTGTATGTGTGTGTCGCACTCACCCTACTCTCCCTGTACCCCCTCCCCATAACAGCACCGCGGGAAAGTGTTGGGAGCGCTTTTCCACAGAGCAGTCACTACCCAGGAATTGGAAGGAGCAGACGTACTGAGATATGCTGTGAAATTTAGAGGAGACTAAGGTGGGATACTAGTTAGCCGGATTAGTTGAATTAAGGAGATAAGTGCGTTACTACTGTTCGTACGCCTCGGCCAACTTATATAGACTAAGATTCTCCACAGTAGTCTGCCAGTAATGGTAGTTGTGAAATGCACACACTATACCTAGGGAAGTGGCTCCTCGGCTGTGTGAGAGTACAGGTCGACCTGGCGCAGTGAGCGGTCGCTGACCGTCCTGTGTGTTCGTAGGCTCTTTTTTTGCTGTAGCTTCTTGTATCTCTTGTTAGTGGCCCTGTTTTGTCTTAAATGTTACTGCAGGCTGATGCAGTTCAGCCGCAGAGGAAGTAATTAGCTGCGTAGTGAACTTCACTCCCTCCTCAGGTCCTGACAAGGGCCTGTCGTCCAGGAGGCACTAAACGATATTACTCAGCTTGAGGCTATAACACTCTGTTGGGCAGTGGGAGAACTGTCACGGTGGGCGGAAGCCCAACGAGTTATTATACCTTGACCATATACAAGTTATTATATGTTAACTGTTTTTCCTAGATGTGGTTGTTGATTTTTCTGCAGTTGTGGATGTTAAGTGTTGTTTGGAGTATTTCCCTTGTTTGTGGGCTAGGTAAAACAGACTGGTGACCTGAAATAAGTGTGAGCTGAGCTGTTGTGAAAAGGGTGCAGGAGTCACAATGGACCCTTTATTGTGTACCCTTTACCTGTATTTGAGCCCTGCACTGAGTCCACATCAGAGATGACTCAGGGAAGGTAATTCAGGTGTGGCAGCTTGAAGGGGCTGGGAATTATGGACGTAACTATATATATATATATATATATATATATATATATATATATATATATATATATATATATATATATATATATATATATATATATATATATATATATATATATATATATATATATATATATATATATATATAATATGTGTGTGTGTGTGTGTGTGTGTGTGTGTGTGTGTGTGTGTGTGTGTGTGTGTGTGTGTTATTATGTTATTTAATGCACTTGTTTCAATTGTAAATATATGAATAAATGTGAATGGTTGTAATAAGACATGCTCATCCTTTTCTTGGAGAAGGCTATTATAATGATTGCTTGCCATGAATGTGATGCATAGTGGATAGCTGGGTCATGAACAACATAACTGTATTTATCATGCATATATACCTCAACAAATAGTTATAAAATTTTTAGGATTTGCATTTTTATTTATCCCGGTTATTATTATTATTATTATTATTATTATTATTATTATTATTATTATCATTATTACTATTATTCTGTTATCACACACACACACACACACACACACACACACACACTTCAGTACCCATTACATGAGAGAGAGAGAGAGAGAGAGAGAGAGAGAGAGAGAGAGAGAGAGAAAGGGAGGGACACAACGCCCATACTGGGACTCTGTGGGATAGGCTATCAGCGACACTCTCTCTCTCTCTCTCTCTCTCTCTCTCTCGATATCCAGAATTTTCTATCAGTGAGAGCGAGAGAAAGAAAGAAGGGAACAAGGCACTTTTACTTGGAGGACGTTGAAGGATAGGCTATCAGTGGTAACTCGTGTGTCCCTCACAGTGAATATACATAATTTCTATAACATTCACCTCAACTTTCACGTTATTGTAAAATTCAACGTGATTTTGTGTACCGCATTTATAAAGAAAGCAAAAATTACGTACTTTCAGGTACTTACACTATGAGAAACACTTCATAATAAAATAAGCAATCATTGGTCTCCTCTGGGCGACGACTGTGTCGAGTTGCCAGTTATTCTTTTCCAGTCAACTACCTATTTATTTTATATTGCTTTATCCTGTATTCTTGCGTACATGCACATGGTTATATTTTTCATGTGTATTGAGCACGTAAGCTGTTCTTTGGCATGAATGAAATTCGAGTAAAATTTCTAATAACGAAAATAAAAATGAACATTGTCGCGGGAGACCACGGTGTCCGTTTCAATGATCAAAACGCGCGCGCTTTCCTTGGCGGGCCTCGGGTGCTTTAAATTCAGTTATCACACATCTGGCACCTCACCCGGGGTGTTGGGCAGCTTGCCAAGGCGGGAAGAAGTGACAGGCGCCTGTCAATCACTCTGATTGGGGGGTGTTTTGTTGCTGTCCTCCCGCGCCACCCCCCCACACTGGCTTGCAGTTACTCTCCTGTTTAGCTGTTGTCCTGCACAATGGTGCGCTACCAGATGTTGTCACGGGATGACATCGTAGCCATCTCATCTCTCCACAAGGCTGGGCACTCCACACAGGCTATCTCTGACCAGACGGGTGTCAGTGTCCGTCAAGTTCAACGATACGTGAGGCGCATGGCTGAAATGGGCGGCAACAAAATACCCGCGAAGAGGAAACCACCAGGAAACACCCGCAAAACTTCCCTACGAACCCTGAGGGTGGTACACCTTGAACTTGAACGCAATCCACGAGTATCAGCCAGAAAAATAAGGGAAGACAACTTTGGATTGCTGAGTAATGTCTGTGAGGACATTATCGCGCCGTATCCACGACGACCTCCAGTACCTGAGTTATGCAGCGCGCCCCAAGCCTGTGGTTTCTGTAGCCCAGCAAGAGAAGAGACTTGCATTTTGTGACAGGATGAAGGACTGGACTATCGAGCAGTGGTGTGGCGTGCTGTGGAGCGACGAGTCAAGATTCATAGTGACAGCCAGCAGTCAAGGTCGCGTGTACCGGCGCCCAGGCAGCGATCCCCTTGACCCCCGCTACACTGCTCCTGCCGTCAGGTTCCCTGATTCGTTGATGGTATGGGGATGCTTTTCCTACCATGGGGTGGGGAGCCTCGTGGTGTTACCCAAGAACACCACAATGAATCAGGGGAATTACCTCGAGCTTCTGTGTAACCATCTACCGGGGTCTTTCGAGATGTGTCAGGCCTCCACCTTCATGCAGGACGGTGCACCATGCCATACTGCTAAGTCAGTGAAGCAGTGGCTCAGGGACTGCTGTGTGCCGTTCTTCGAAGACTGGCCTGCTAATTCCCCGGATTTGAACCCAATTGAAAATTTGTGGGCGATAATAAAACGAGAGTTACGCAGCCACGACTGTTCAACGGTAGCCAAACTCCAAGATGCGCTTCACCACCTCTGGAACACATTCGCTCCACAACATCTCATGGTGCTTGCAGACAGCCTTCCGGCCCGTTTGGAAGAGTGCAGGAGACGTCAAGGGAAGCCAACAAAGTATTAGTTGTAAGATCAATAAATTTCTTTGGATGCATTACATGTTTATATTACCAGGCGCAGCGTGGGAGAGGGGTGCGACAATGTTCATGGCGAGCACTGTATGCTTTGAAAAACAATCCGGCAGTGTAAGGGTTAAAAATCGTATGACAACAAACCTCACACCCATAGGTGATGCATTGCATCAAAGAGTTGCAGCTGTAGGTCGAGAGGAAGGTACAGTCTACAGTACTTTCCCAGCAAACTATACATTGCTTTCCTTCCTTGCTCACAAAACTTTTCTTGACCCTTTAAAACTTTCCACCACTGTTCATAATGACCCTTAAGTATTTATAATCTTGAACAATCTCAATAATTTTGTTTAAATCTGAAATTAAAATTATTATAATTGAATACTTCCTTGGAAAATATCATAATTTTACTACAATTAATTTCTAACTTCCATTCATCACAATATTTTTCCATGGCTGTTAGGATATTGAATAAACCATCTTCACTGTCAGCCATTATTACCGTATCATCAGCATACATTAGTAGCAACAACTGGAGCATCTCATCAAGCCATACTTCATCTAATTTAAGATAGTTACAGTTATGCTCAATCAAATATTCTTCAATGTTATTTACATGTAAGAAAAAAAAGAAGTGGTGACAAATGTTCTCCTTGGTTACACCGGTATGGGTCACAAAATAATCTGGCAACATATTGTTAACTGAAACAATAATTTATATTTTTGTACATATTTTTTTAATTACCCTGATAATTCTATCATTTATACCTACATTTAATATCTTATACCATAATGCATCTCTCCACACAAATCTAATCTCTTCTTATAATCAACAAATAAATAAAATAGTTTATATTTCTTAAAAGTGAACAAGTCTTTTTTTTTTTCAATAGAAATACAGGATTAAACTTGCTTTGAAACCTGCCTTCATTTCCTTTTTCACTTTATTATCGTTACAAAACTGTGTTAGTGTAGTACGAGTATTTAGCAAAGTTGTGAAAAACTTACCCATGCAATTTAAGAGTGTAATACCTCGGTAATTATTCGGGTCATTAACATCCAAAATTCTTATAAATGGGCACAACAATTACTACCAGCTAGTCCTGCGGAATGCCTCCTGTGTTCAGTACCTTATTAACTAAAACCATATACAAGGGACACAAAATGTGCTAAGTGCTTTTCATGTATTCATCAATAATATTACCCATTCCTGGAGCTGTGTTGTTTTTTAGTTTTGATATAAACTTTGAATTTTCATCTGATGTAACTTCATTATTGAGAGCACTTTGTACAAAATCTTTACCATCGTCATTGCCTACTTGAGATAAATCTTCAAAATTATTCCTTAATTTTGTAATCATTACTGGAATGACTTTTTTCTCCTTTATACCATGCAAAATTTTCTAATATAAACTAGAATCATTAGTCTGTAAATTTCGTAGTTCATTAATAGGATTATTTTTTTTCTCTCTCTGTAACTCTCTGTAATACTAACTTATACTTCTTGCGCTTTTCTAAGAGAGAGAGAGAGAGAGAGAGAGAGAGAGAGAGAGAGAGAGAGAGAGAGAGAGAGAGAGAGAGACGAAAGGATAAAAAAAAAAAAAATGAAGGTGATAGACAGCGGTGGGATGAGAGACAAATGATGAATAGTAACGAGCGAAGCGAACTTTACTATGGAGGTTGGAATTTCATTTTGAGCGGTCCGACCCGGCCCAACCGTGACGCTTTTCAAACGCTAATATTTACACTGATATATTTATTTACACTAATTACTTTATTGTCAAAAGCAACTCTTTTACTATAAACTAGAAAAGGGAAATTGATTAGGAAGAGAGTCTGTTTGCGAGGATTCTTATGGTAATCCCAAGGCAGCAAGCAGCCACTCTTAATCGTGTGAAAACACAATCGTGTGAAACACGATCTTAATCGTGTGAAACACAAGAAGGTTGAATATGCGCTGTTGGCGATGTATACTGTCACGCAAAACATCTCCACGGAAGACATCCCGTCAACCAGAACAACATCCCCGTGAGGACCTCTCCAACATCGACGGTGCGACGCAGATGTTCGAGCAGACCCGCGCCGAGCGCCAGCTAGAGGATGTACTAAACCAACAATCAGCGATGAAGGCTCATCTGACCATTGGTGGCGATAGCATACCCAGTAGTAACCAATGCACGTACAACAACAGATGGTGCCCGTAGGGAACGACGCGGTGGCGGATGCGGCCGTGTCGTTGTAGTGTCGTTGTAGTGTCAATCGCGCTTGTTTCTTTATATAAGAACAATGGCATAATATTTTCGTTTTACATCTATCAACTGCTCTGGTGCTAAAAACAAGCTGCCTATTATTAATGATTTATGTAGCAAGGCAGATCTGATATTTATCCAAGAAACCGACAGATCTAGAGGTACTAGATGATATCAACAATGAGTTCACTTTCTTTTCGTTATCTGCAGTTGACCTACATGATGGAATTTTAATTGGGCGCCGTTATGGTGGCCTTAGTGTTATGTGGAACAGAAAACTCTCCTCCGTGTGCAAAGTGATGTTCCTTGATGACCAGAGAATTATGGGATTGGCATTAACGTTTGATGATAAGGACTATTTATTTGTAAATGTTTATTTGCCATATTTTTCGAATGATAGGTTTTCTGATTACCTAATGTACATGGGTAAAATATCGTCCATAGTCGATAGCTGTAGTGCTGACAGCATCATGATTATTGGTGACTTTAATGCCACCGTGGATCGATTTTTTTTTTTTTTTATGGTGAGATAATGCACTTGTGGGACTAAAAGGATCTCGTAATTGCTGACGTGTGCCAGTTACCCAGTGACTCGTATACACTTGTGAACAACACGTCACTCGCTCGTTGCTCGACCGCTGCCTCGCCTCCCTCCTTGTCCAACTATGCTATCCGCAACATCTGTATTAGCTACCATTCAGTAGGGTCCGATCATTTCCCAATGCATATACTGCTTCAGTTCATTGATTCACCATCCCATCGTGTTGGGTCGCGGGAAATTAGTACAAAGATGTAAATTGTGAATTGGATAACTTAGAAAAGCGCGGTATATTCTACATATTCTACAATAGTGTGATGGAGCTACTCACCCCTGCCTGCACCTATGTCTCAGTGCAGTGCCGGGGGCCTTGTAGCTATGTAAACCACTGCCAAAATATAGATTCCCAATGGTTCACCTTTGCTGGGTCGGTGAGGCAGGTGGAGTTTGAGGTATTTGGCACCAGAAAGGCTCGGCAGAAGGGCTTCCCGGACTGGAAAAGCTACGTGAAGAATCTATACCAGGCATCCCGGGCAGCGTTTCATTTGTGGGGGCAGGATGACTCACCTCAGTTGGGCCCTCTGGCTGAGCATATGAGGCAGGCTAGGGCAGACTTTAAATACATGTGTTGCGGCACTAAGGCTGAGAAGCGCATGAGGGCCGACGCTCTCTCCGAGAAGCTATATGACAACTAAGTGCTCTCATTTTGAAGGGAGGTGTGAACCTTTACCCCTCAAACTATTTCCTTACCAAAGCGAGTGGATGAAGCGGTAGGCGAGTAGGGAATTACTTGTCTGTGGCAGCATAAATTTGGTTGTCTCCTGAGTGAAACAGAAGATTCCACTGAGGAGGTTAGATTAATGGAGGAGCTGGTACGTACGCCCAACAGCGGTGTTGCTCAAATTAGCATTAATGAACTCTAACACATTACAGTCTGCCACTCAGGAAAATCATAGGGAGAGACGAAATTTCTGATCAATTCTTTAAATATGTTACTTTAATAATTTCAGTTCATCTGTCTCCTTATTTTAACTGCTTTTTAGCTCACTCTTTCGTGCCACAGTGTGTGACGGACATGTTGATTGTTCTTATCAAAAGTAATCTGAAAGACCCTACACTAAGGTCTAATTACCGACCCATAGTAATTACCACGGCGGTCTCCAAAGTGTTTGAGCAGCTCCTCGATAACAGGCTCATGAATATTCTACATTCCACAGACAATCAATTTGGTTTCAAAAGGCATCATTCTACAGAAATGTGCATTTTGAGTTTGAAAGAAACTATAAACTATTATAATGAACTCAATACTCCTGTTTTCATTTGTTTTATTGATATTAAGAATGCATTTGATCGAGTGAGTTATTTTAAAGTGCTTTCCAAGCTGCTGGCACGAGGAGCCCCGGTTCACTGGGTGCAACTGCTGTAACAATGGTACACGAGGCAGCTGCTGTTGGTCAGATGGGGTGGCGCAGTGTTAGCGCCCTTCCCCATGCAAAATGGAATAAGGCAGGGATCCGTGCTGAGCCCGCACCTGTTCAGCCTATACGTGGACGAGCTCAATGTAATGCTGCACTGCTCTAGTGTGGGGTGTGTGCAGGTGTGGCAGCAAATAATTTTTCATATGTGGATGACTTAGTTTTCCTCTGTGCAGCTGCGCTAAATGACTTGTTGCGAACCTGCGAGGAATTTGCTAGTAAGCAATACATTACATATAGCACAGCGTGAGCCGCCTCTGGCATCTCCGGTCATAAGGAGGAGGCAGTAGACACCTGCCGAAACGATACTTACTTCCAGTGAGGTCTAAAGCACTGTTCCGGGGGTACTGTGAACTTATCATTAAACCCAGCTGTGACCTCACTGAACGTTTCCCTTTGTGTCTCACAACACAAGGGGGCAGTCACAGCCTGCCCTCTAAAGACAAATCTCTTCCTCCACACGAAACTACAAGCACCTAATAACACACACACCCTTCACTCAAAAATTTTAAACCCATGGCGACTCCTACACCAGCCTCGGAGTCCCCATCTGGGGAAGGGACCATAAATGTCCCCAGGTCGAACTGCCTTTCCGTCGACGACCCTAAGTGTCTTGACACCCCCCTCAACTTTTTCTTCATTAACTTCTGCAACATTCGCGGTCTAAGATCTAATTTTCAATCTGTAGAACACCACCTCTCCTCTTCTAAACCTCATCTTCTTTTCCTCACTGAAACTCAGGTGTCTGAGGCAACTGACAGTAACCCCTTTTCTGTTCCCTCCTACTTTCTCTATCCTCATTTTCGATCCAAAGCCGGATGCTGCGTTTATGTGCGCAATGACTTAACCTGCTCTCGTGCCCACGCTCTTGAATCTTCCGAGTTTTCCACCATTTGGCTACGACTACAGAGTCATTCTATTACTAAATTTATCTGTGCTGTATACCTCTCTCCTAACTCCTCTGACTATAAGACATTCTTTGACTACTTAACTTCCAAAGTGGAGCACATTCTGACCCTCTTCCCTTTTGCAGAGATCTCCATTCTTGGAGACTTCAATGTTCACCATCAGTTTTGGCTTTCCTCTCCCTTCACTGACCATCCTGGTGAACTAGCCTACAACTTTGCTATCCTCCATGACCTAGAGCAATTGGTGCAACACCCTACTCGTATTCCTGACCGTCTTGGAGATACACCCAACATTCTTGACCTTTTCCTGACCTCTAATCCTTCTGCTTATGCTGTCACCCTTTCTTCTCCGTTGGGCTCCTCCGATCACAATCTCATATCTTTATCTTGTCCTTTCACTCCAATCCCTCCTCAGGATCCCCCTAAGCGAAGGTGCCTCTGGCGTCTTGCCTCTGTTAATTGGGGGGGACCTGAGGAGGTATTTTGCTGATTTTCCTTGGAATGACTACTGCTTCCGAGACCCGTCTTTGTGTGCTGAGCGCATAACAGAGGTGATAGTGTCTGGCATGGAGGCGTACATTCCTCACTCTTTTTCTCGTCCTAAACCTTCTAAACCTTGGTTTAACACAGCTTGTTCTCGTGCTATACATGGTAGAGAGGTGGCCCACAAAAGGTACTTAAGCCTTCCATCACCAGAATCTCATGCACTTTATATTTCTTCCCGGAACCATGCCAAGTCTGTTCTCCAACTAGCCAAAAACTCCTTCATTAACAGAAAATGTCAAACCCTTTCAAGATCTAACTCCCCTCGTGATTTCTGGCATCTAGCCAAAAATATCTCCAACAACTTTGCTTCTTCTTCTTTCCCTCCAGATGGCACCACTGCTATCACATCTATTTCTAAAGCTGAACTCTTTGGTCAAACATTTGCTAAAAACTCTACCTTGTACGATTCTGGGCTTGTTCCTCCCTCTCCTCCACCCTCTGACTACTTCATGCCACGTATTAAAATTCTTCGCAATGATGTTTTCCATGCCCTCGCTGGCCTAAACCCTCGGAAGGCTTATGGACCTGATGGAGTCCCTCCTATTGTTCTCCGAAACTGTGCCTCCGTGCTTGCACCTTGCCTAGTCAAACTCTTTCAGCTCTGTCTGTCAACATCTACCTTTCCTTCTTGCTGGAAGTTTGCCTACATTCAACCTGTTCCTAAAATGGGTGATCGCTCTAATCCCTCAAACTACCGTCCTATTGCTTTAATTTCCTGCTTATCTAAAGTTTTTTAATCTATCCTCAACAGGAAGATTCTTAAACATCTATAACTTCACAACCTTCTATCTGATCGCCAGTATGGGTTCCGTCAAGGCCGCTCTACTGGTGATCTTCTGGTTTTCCTTACTGAGTCTTGGTCATCCTCTTTTAGAGACTTTGGTGAAACTTTTGCTGTTGCTTTGGACATATCAAAAGCCTTTAATAGAGTCTGGCACAAAGCTTTGATTTCCAAACTACCCTCCTACGATTTCTATCCTCTCTGTAACTTCATCTCAAGTTTCCTTTCTGACCGTTCTATTGCTGCTGTGGTAGACGGTCACTGTTCTTCACTAAATCTATTAACAGTGGTGTTCCTCAGGGTTCTGTCCTGTCACCCACTCTCATCTTATTATTCATTAATGATCTTCTAAACCAAACTTCTTGTCCTATCCACTCCTATGCTGATGATACCACCCTGCACTTTTCCACATCTTTTCATAGACGTCCAACCCTTCAGGAGGTAAACATATCACGCAGGGAAGCCACAGAACACCTGACTTCTGATCTTTCTAAAATTTCTGATTGGGGCAGAGCAAACTTGGTATTGTTCAATGCCTCAAAAACTCAATTCCTCCATCTATCAACTCAACACAACCTTCCAGACAACTATCCCCTCTTCTTCAATGACACTAAACTGTCCCCCTCTTCTACACTGAACATCCTCGGTCTGTCCTTTACTTATAATCTGAACTGGAAACTTCACATCTCATCTCTAGCTAAAACAGCTTCTATGAAGTTAGGTGTTCTGAGACGTCTCCGCAAGTTTTTCGCACCCCCCCAGCTGCTAACTCTGTACAAGGGCCTTATCCGTCCATGCATGGAGTATGCTTCACATGTCTGGGGGGTTCCACTCATACTGCTCTTCTAGACAGGGTGGAATGAAAAGCTTTTCGTCTCATCAACTCCTCTCCTCTAACTGACTGTCTTCAGCCCCTCTCTCACCGCCGCAATGTTGCATATCTAGCTGTCTTCTACCGCTATTTTCATGCCAACTGCTCTTCTGATCTTGCTAACTGCATGCCTCCCCTCCTTCCGCGGCCTCGCTGCACAAGACTTTCTTCTTTCTCTCACCCCTATTCTGTCCACCTCTCTAACGCAAGAGTTAACCAGTATTCTCAATCATTCATCCCTTTCTCTGGTAAACTCTGGAACTCCCTGCCTGCTTCTGTATTTCCACCTTCCTATGACTTGAATTCCTTCAAGAGGGAGGTTTCAATACACTTATCCACCAATTTTTGACCACTGCTTTGACCCTTTTATGGGACTGGCATTTCAGTGGGCATTTTTTTTTATTAGATTTGTGTTGCCCTTGGCCAATATCCTTCCTACATAAAAAAAAAAAAAAAAAAAAAAAAAAAAAAAAAATATATATATATATATATATATATATATATATATATATATATATATATATATATATATATATATATATATATATATATATATATATATATATATATATATATATATATATATATATATATATATATATATATATATATATATATATATATATATATATTATTTAGGCGAAACCAAGCTCGAATCCCTGCGAGCATTTTCATACCTGGGCTACATTATCACAGCTGATTTTATGGATGGCGAGGAGATTAGGAAGGAAACAAGGAATCTTTGAGCACGTGGGAATGTCCTCATAAAAAAAAAAAAAAATCTAATTTTGTAATAAACGCCAGTTGTTCAGCAATAATAACATTATGTTATAATATTTATTGTAATTCAGTGTGTGCAACGTTTGCGCGTAACGTATAATAACATTATACGAGGACTCACGGACCACCCGTCATTCTGTGGTACCTCTATGATGTGCGTGGCGGTGGGCGTCCTTCCCGCAGGCGCGACGGGCGGCGGGGTAAAGCGTCATGTGTGGTGTGTAGCGCTCCACTCATGTGCTGGTGTGCATTATCCACGACAGTGATGTGCGTCACCACTCGGGCACACGGTGGGAATGGGCGACACAACTGTACCAGCACTAGTCAGTTTTTCTAGTTCACCTTGTGTTGATCCTGCTTCAGTAGTATGAATCTTTTATGTTCGTTTTTTTATGCACTTGTTAGGAGTCTTTCTTGAATACTGATCTTATTGTTTTATTGTTTTATTCCTTTTAGTCAGTAATTCACTCTTACACGCGTTTGTTATTTACCAAATTTGGTAATATGATATGGCTTTAGCTATAGGTGAAATAAAGACTTATTATTATTATTATTATTATTATTATTATTATTATTATTATTATTATTATTATTTTAGTGGTCCGAGATGTTGCAAGGAATTGGTATCTAAAGGCTACTAGAAAAATCACAATCATTTTCATATTTTAATCAATAACTATTAACTATTTACATTTCTTACAAGTCAAAATTTCTCACCCGCATTCATCTCCAAATCATTCAAAGTTATTAGCCATCATTTTATATCTCTTCAAAATATTCATCGTGCAAAGACAATATCAAATTAATAAACAGCAAATATTTATTCCACGTCATTAATGTTCAGTTAGAAAAACACACATAATATCAGTATCACATCAATTACTATAAACACTCCATAACTGAGTAAATTTTCGTACACCATACAAATCTATCATATCAAACATAAGAAATCAATTAAACAGCCTACTCCCCGTTTAATAAGACAATTGATTTATAGACTGCATTACGCTTTCTGACCGCTGACCGCTTGTTATTCTCACTACTTCATTCACCTCCTCCATTTTTTTTTTTTTTTCATTACTGATTCTATCTTCTCTTCTTTCTTATTTTATCTTCTTTCTTCTTCCTTGACATTACAATGTGGTGTGGGATCACCACTTTATTATTATTTTTAACTAAAGAACTCATACACCTCAAATTTTCCATGTAATAAGATTAATACAAGTTATAACCAAAAAGCATATCAGATTCGCAACACTATAGTGCATGCGCAAAGTACAATAAAACTTTTTTTATAAATCCACTGTCAGTTTTCTGCAGTTTTTACCAAATGGAACTTTCAGTCTCTCTCTCTCTCTCTCTCTCTCTAGCTATGCAGAGCTTCTCTCGTTAATCGCCTTCCAAGGCGTTTAACTGGTACTATTAGCCGAGGACTAATTCCACAGCACCACGCCACATTCCACCACAGTCACTTCAGTAATGGGACGGTGCCGCGCTGCCGCCTCCACGCTATCTAAACCCTCCACCACCTCGCCGAACACAGGGCGCTCAACACCCTTCGGACAGTCGTTGATGGTGATCGTGAACTGAGCACCGCGGGCAGGGCCACGTCCCCACCACCACCACAACCCGCCGGCCTTAGTTGACTTCCCATACTCACCTTTGTCAAGGTCAGGTAGTAGCGCGGCTCCTCCCATCCCATTATTGTATTCATAATCTCCTCCCCACACCCTTTCTCCCGGCCTTCCCTCTTTCACTAACTTAAACAGTCTTGTGTTGGCATAGCTTGGGCCTTGCTGCCCTGTGCAAAGGAGCAGGAACTGCTGGCCTCGTGGGGTGTCGTGGGTCAGATGGATGAGAACCCGACGCCGCGCGCTGCCCGGCCACGCCAAGTCCATGAACACCAGGCACGGGGGACAGGCTGGCACCAATTCCTTCATCTGTGTAGAGAGCTGATATAAGTCATCCATAACGAGCATGAGAATGATAGCTGGTGGTGGTGCTGCTGCTTGTGGAAAGGTGAATGGGCAGGAAAAGAAAATCACAGGGAAGTGGTAGCAATTCTTGTCTGAAGTGGCAACAGTTATGGATGGAATGTTCTAGACTGGAGAAGGAAGTATGATCGATGAGTTAACTGCCAGATGCTCTATATTTAAAACGTTTTTTTTTTTTTTTCGTGTTTTCTTACACTCTCCTTGGGGTCCGGTAATGCCGTGTGGATAGGGGAATTGTCCTGCATGAATAATATTTTCTCTGGGTATTTTCTCTCCTGAATTATTCCTCTGTGGACATTTCCCCCCTTGACTTGCTCTCCTGTGGACTTTCCTCCCATCCAGACATTCTTCCCTCCCATTCAGACACTTCCCTCCCTCCCTCTCCCTCATTTATCTAGATAACCAGGTCTTTAATGAACTTATCAATACATTCACATGTTTTTGGTGAAACTTAGAATAGTGATAGTAATGCTAATATACTTTGTTGAACAATAAAAAAATAAATAAAAAAAAACATAAAATGACATTTGCATTAAGGATTAAGATATTTAGCATATCCATATATTTAGGATCGAATCTTACAAAAACGAGTAAAATCACATTTGTTTTGTTTTATTGATTAAAACTTTCAATAGATTCATATGTTAAGGATCGGATAAAAAAAGATAAAATATAAAAACACGTTTTCATAAATTATTCAGATATTTAGTATATTTATGGTTGAATACAGTAACCAACAGCCATCAAAGTTTGTTTTACAGTCTTCTGGACATCTCATCGAGATACACATATTTCGAAGAGTCGGACCTGAAGTTGTTTCATAGACCATTTGACACGTGCTTTCTGAAGTAAGGCAAAGGACATTAAAGAACAGTTTTGAATGTCAAGGAGCGTGATGATAGAACGTTGGGTGATGGCTCTATACATGATGAACGTTGGGTGATGGCTCTATACATGATGAACGTTGGGTGATGGCTCTATACATGATGAACGTTGGGTGATGGCTCTATACACGATGAACGTTGGGTGATGGCTCTATACATGATGAACGTTGGGTGATGGCTCTATACATGATGAACGTTGGGTGATGGCTCTATACATGATGAACGTTGGGTGATGGCTCTATACACGATGAATACTTCCGCCTACATAAATTGAATCGAAGTTGTTGGAGCCGAGAAATTAATTAGTTTCCCATTGAATGGGAAGAGCATATGGGATATATAATTTGATTTTTTTTTAATAAATTTAAATGAATATTATGTTTTCCACACACATTCTGTTAAATTAAACTAAAATTACATCGAAATATCGTTGTAAAATGGTATATTAATTATGTATTTCCACCTTCCTATGAGTTGAATTCCTTCAAGAGGGATGTTTCAAGACACTTATCCTTCAATTTTTGACTACCGCTTTGGACCCTTTTATGGGACTGGCATTTCAGTGGGCATTTATTTTTACTGGAGTTTTGTTGCCCGTGGTCAGTGTCCCTCCTACATAAAAAAAAAAAAAATCAATATATACTCGCCATGCCCTCTGTTGGCGTGTACCTACTAATCTGTTCCGAAAATAAGGAGCAAGTGCACCTCGCTCGCCGCTCTGAGTGGTCTGTCTTGTCTTCTACGCCCCATTAATAACTTCGTCGTGTTCCTCTCGTGCCAGTGTCAGAGAGTAACAAAAGTAATCTAGTTCTTCTAACCCTTCCGGCGTTGTATTTCTCAGGAATTCCATATTCTCTTCAACGTCACCCAGGGGCAGAAATGCTAGACTATCGAGCTTACCAAAAAATGTGTTTGATTTCTTCATAATTTTCATATCTGTACAAGATCATGATCTTGAATTTTCCGCGAAGTACTCTGAGTGAGATGATAGAAGCATCCCTACGTTCTAAAATGGAGACCAGACTGCTTAATCACCATTCATGGCGGATATCTCGAAGTCCGTGATAACAAAGGTTGGATCAGGAGTAAAGCCCAATGCCTCCATCCGTCTACGGCTGCCTTGACAACAACTTCATAGTTTCGTTGTTGTTTGTTTGACAGCAAACCGTAAACAGCTGATACTGCAGAACTGCCAAGTGGTACATGAATAACATACAGCTGCATGAATATATTTTGCAGTAAAGAAAAAAAGTACCATCCATGTACCACTTATCAGATGTAGCCAAGTGTTGCAGAGTATTATCTGCTGCAAAAAAAAGAAGTATTCTCTTTGAAGACTATGGTCCATTGTTATGTGTCAGGAAGGGTTGTGGGTGCTCATTGCCTGTTGTTGACCATGCATTAGGTAATTGAAATTCTCCCACCAATCATAATTTCTTTGGTAATGAACACTGCTTCTGACGTCGGATATTTGGTTTTGTACACTCCTCCCTGCCTAGATGTCTGGAGTTTCTTGAATAAAGATGACAAGAACACAAGAAAGTTGTAGTCTCACTTGATGCTTTGCTGTTTCACGAATACTGCACCGCAGCTTCTTTGCCTCAACACCAAAACAGTCCACTTCATGGCTATGGGACACAGTTATTCTCACATCAATCAGGGTTGTTGCACCCTTACATAGTCTGGTTTTTCAGTGTGTACACTCACATCGAATATGTTTCTTTTTCGTCTTTTTTTTTCGGGTACAAGAGGGCTTTTGCAACAAATCCTGTCGCCACCCCCTACTTGTTTTGATAACTTTCATAACGTCCGATGACTGTGAGGAGGCTATACGGCAACTACCAGGGCCCTTGATGCTGAAGTTTGAATAAAATGACTCACACACTACATCATACTTGACTGTCCACTCGAAATCAGGCCTTTCCTAAGCAAGTCCTAAAGTAGATTTTTAGAAGAAATTAATAAAATGCATAAATCAACATAGGAATTTCAAACAAAAAACAAACTCGTCATAGTGATGTAAGGAATATGTTTGCGAGCAAGAAAAACAAATTCGTCAACATAGGTCATCGGTGGGCGATAATTATAGAGCCATAAGACACCAAGAAAGACAACACTTATAATAATTTCCAGAAATATTAGAATTTCAAACTGAAAACGCATACATACATAGTCCATATAGTCTATGTTAATATGCAATACAATTGAGTTATCTTCATTCGACGGATTTGACTTAATAGCTATCAGAATTCTTGTGTGTGTAAAGAAATTGAATTGTTTTATAAAGACGGTGGGTGTCTTGCAAGATGAATAAGTCACTGTCCTGTAGGGTTAAAAACAAAATTGCAATAACTTTTGGATAGAAAAGAAAACCATTGTTGAATGATTTCATGAAGTGGATGGCAGTCTTGTAAAATGAACCGGTCAGCGTCCACCACAGAGAAAGAGAGAGATAGAGAGAGAGAGAGAGAGAGAGAGAGAGAGAGAGAGAGAGAGAGAGAGAGAGAGAGAGAGAGAGAGAGAGAGAGAGAGAGAGAGAGAGAGAGAGAGAGAGAGAGAGAAAGAGAGAAAGTTACATAGAAAAAAAGAAAAAAAAACAGGCCACAAAAGACCTTGCGGTCCTCACGAGGTGACCTGGCCTAGGACCAATAAGGGGAGAGAGAGAGAGAGAGAGAGAGAGAGAGAGAGAGAGAGAGAGAGAGAGAGAGAGAGAGAGAGAGAGAGAGAGACTTTACACTGTCATGCAGGGGGAGAAATCAATGTGCTCCACGAAAATATCTGTCCTGCAGTAGGAACAAGTAATTCCTTTGAAGAGAAACACAAGTTATTGCCTTGCAGGTGGAGAAATAACTTTGTTGCACAAAAAAAAAAAAAAAAAACGCCGTCTTGAAGTAGGAACAACTTCCTTAGAGAAACACAAGTCAGTCTTGCAGAGGAAAAATAACTTTGTTGCACGAAAAAAAGAAACATTGTCCTACAGTAGGAACAAGCAGTTCTCATGCTATACGTGATAAAGAGGTGACCGACAAAGGGTACCTGAGCCTTCCATCACCTGAATCTTATGCGCTTTATATTTCTACTCGAAATCATGCAGTCAGTTCTCCAACCAGCCAAAAACTCTTTCTTTAATAGAATATGTCAAAATCTTTCAAGATCTCACACCCCTCGCGACTTTTGGCACCTGGCCAAAAACATCTGCAATAACTTTGCTTCTTCATCTTTTTTTTTTTTTTCCTTTATTTCAACCTAATGGCACCAGTGCCATCTCATCTATCTCTAAAGCTGAACTCTTCTCTGAAATCTTTGCTAAAAACTCTACCTTACATGATTCAGGGCTTGTTTCTCCCTCTCCTCCGAAGATCAAACATGAATGTGGTCTTCCTTTTCCATTACCACCTTCAACATTGCTCACATAATCTTTTCTTTTAAATATATTTCGGCCTTCTTCCCTTCAAATAGCCATGCCATCTAAGTGTGTTCCTTTTCACCCATTCAACCACTCGACAATTTACATCACTTGCATGGGCGCTCATACCACATCTTTTTTTTCATTATTTTCACACTCCATTTCGTCACTCCACAAACCCCTCGTTTCCACAACGCTTTCCTACTTCACGCCCAGGTCTCTGATCCATACGCCAGTGTTGGTATTGAATACTATGTTCCTTAAAGTTCTCACTTTCGTAAATACACATCTCCTTTTTATGATTTTATAAGTGATCCTATGCCCTGCCTATATTTCAAATCACTCTTTCTTATGCCTATCAAGCGCATCCCGCTCTCTTATTTCTCAATTCCACTCATTATGTTTACCAAGTATTTTTTTTTTCTAGATGCTTAATCACCTTTATTCTCTCTCCTTCTATAACCACGTCATTCTTTCATACAATTGGCACATTAAACCAATAAAGTTACGTCCCAGTCACACACACTCAACTCCTTTCCTCTCGGACATCTTTAACTTACTTTTCCAAACATTCTTCTACATTTTCTAATTCACACACCCTGTGGAAATGATCCACCACTCTCTGAAGATCCTTTCCACTCTCTGGTAGGAAGATAATGACATCTGCGAACAAGGTTGCTATTACAGCCCACGCCGCTCCATTCCCTTTCAGTTTTACACCGAGATATCTTACTTTAGATCTAATTTCTATCATACAGCTATCGATGATTCATAAAGCTATTATAATTAATAATTTAGTATCATTATTACATTTATTTAATCCGTACATAAACTAGAAATAAAACATCAACAATAACAACAACAAATAGACATAAAACACCTGCTAAGTTTCATGCCTTCCCTGTTTTTCTAATCTGGCAGTGACACCAGGGTGCGTACCTACCTTCACTGCGGCCAAGTCCGTCTCCACCTACGTGCTGGTGGGCATGAGGACGGGACAAGAGTTCCTGACTCACCTGCACAATGACAGCGCCGGGGGGAGGAGGCTGGTTCCGAAGGGAGTGGAGGTAAAGGCGGTTGTCTTGGAGGCTGATTCTTGCGTGTCGACTCCGCCCCTCCATGTGATGGACAGCGAACACGAGGCTGGCCTCCAACAATTCTGTGGCGGGCAGAGTCAGGCGGCGGAGATCCTCAATCTGCAGAAGATGGTGCAGCTTTTAACAATAGCTTTGGAGTGTATGATAGCGATAAGGAGAGATTAAAATGAGGAAACACATGAAAAAAGGAATATGTCGGGAAGAAAGTGGAAAGTAGATATAAAAAAAAATGTAATAGGGGGAAGTGATAAAAAGAAAAAAACGAAAAGAAATGCAGACCAATAGTACAGCAAAACGAAAAAAATAAAAAGTAAAAATAAAAAAATAAAATAAATAAGATAAATAGAGATCCATGTCATTCTTATCAAGAGTAACAATACGAGTGACACATGGGTGATTGATTCACTCACCTTCAAATCTGGTGTTAGGAAGATCTCAAGCCGGTGCATGATTGAGGAGGACGGGGCCGCCGCGAGGCTGGAGTCCCTTGCAACACTAATAGGAGAACCAGCGATCTCCTGAGCTGCCTGGACGGTGGTAGCGACCTCCAGAGCCGCAGTTATTGCCTTCCTCACCTGAAAGACCAGTACATGCTCAGGCTCCGCTGTCGCCAAATAAAGGAATGGGATAAGCAAGACCCCGGTTATGACGAAGTGAAGAAAAAGTGACAGTAATTTAAAGAGTGCTGTAGTGGAGATGTGCAGAAGAAATATGTGATATGAGAAAAGTGGGGGGACAGTGAAACACAATTACTCCAATCAGAGGTGTTCATTTCATGAGGGATGAGTCGGATTTAGCCTGGCGATTCGCACGGCCCACTCAAAGGTAACAGTTGTCACTAAAGTGAGTTCGTGGCCTATATATGGCTTAGTCACATAGAAATGTGCCCTTGCCGTTACATATAAAGAACAGCACGAGCTATACTAAAGTACATATAATATTTGCACATAAAAATTCTGAGCAAAATTATAGCATGTGTATTAAAACAAAGAAATAAACTAACAAGACAAAAGCAACTAACCTGTTTGATGTCTGGGAGACAAAAGAAAGAGACAAGTCAGGTTAAAGAAAATAAAGGTTCCGTGGAAGGCAATATTTCAAAATTCAGTCATCAAATTCACTGGTGTTATTTCTATATTCAGTTTATGACCTAACATTTTAATAAATAATTTGTAAGTTTAAATGAGTTTACATTGATGTTCTGGAGAACGTTTCATGACACACCAAAAAAAAAAGAAAAAAAAAAAAAAAATGGGTGGGGCGAGGGAGGGGAGATCGTGGTGCTGTTTTTGAATAACTATTTGCAAAAAGTTTTAATTTTGCGTATCTCGAAGAAATTTACGAATACTAGACAGCAAACAAGAAACCAAGATTTCAGGAATGTCATACACTGAAGATAGGTTGAGTAGGTTGGTGCAACACGTCACAAGACAAACACTTGTCCGAATCTGGCGAGAGTTCACATAACCATTTATACATTCAAGTTGATGCAACATGTGAAAACCAGTTTTCCAATGAACCATAGAATTCACTTGTGTAGTGAAACGAGACATCTAGAATTTCCTTCTCGGTGCCTCGGATGACATAGACAGTCTATCCTCAAAACGTGTTTTTCAAAATTTGGCTGTCATTAGAGCTTGTTGTCACTATCTGGGTTAAGAATAAAATATTGTCGGAGTTGGAATCTGTTATGAAGGAAAATCAGGAGTTGAGGAATTATTTTGGGTTCAAGGACCTCTTCCATGAAATACGGAGGATGGCTAAAGAAAGGGAAAGAATGTATAAAAAAAAAAAAAACATTCAAAGTATTATTCCGAAAAAGTACCAGGTAGGAGGATAGGAAAACGAAAGAAAAGATTTCCTAATACTCCTCTTTTGAAACAGTTCAGTTCGTAGGTAGCAGGAAAAAAAAATAAATAAATAAATGAGTGCAAATAATTTTTAAATCTTGCATTATTAAGGTTCAAATTTTTATAGATTTTTATAGAGTTTATACTGACGACTGGATAGAATAGATGATAGAAAAGAGCTCTATGGGATATTACTAATATGCTTAGTAAACAGAAGTCATCTATCGCAGCAACAATAGAATATCCAAACAGGAAACATAAGATTGAGGATAGGAAATGCATGAGGGAAACTTGGAAAACTTAGGAAATAACGTTTTCCTCGTATGCCAGGCGATTTCAAAAGCTTTTGATATGTTCAAGGTTTTCCTTTCGTGAGGATGATCAAAATTTACGAAGGTAAGCTAGAAAATTCCCAGAGGATTCTCCTTTACAGGATTTGTACTGACTCAAATTACGAGCAAATAGATGTAAAGTACGAGTAGATTGGCAGTTTGAAAGACTGTAACAGTAAGGTTTCTTAGGAATAGCTTGAAACGAAGGAAACGTAAGCTGATAAACAGAGTTGGAAGAGTTTGACCAGGCAAGAGGGGAGCATGGAAGCACAGGAAATTATATTGTGATTAGAGGAAGCAGTTTAACAAAGTAAGTTGAAATGTTCAGTAGAATAAGGATTATTAAAGCTTTATGAGAGATGAAAAGATCAAGAGGTGTCTCCAAGATGTTCAGAAATATAATTGTGCATTCATTTACCTTAGTGATAGTGGTGATGCTGTGGACATCAGGAAACATTCTGAGGTATGCTTCAGCCCTCTGGCTCTCCTCCTCTGTGTAATGCTCTGCAGAGTCAATGACTTCATAAACTTCGTGCTGTGGCGCGGCAGTGCGCAGAGTCTGCAGTAGAGCGTGCAGCTGCTGCTCTCCCTGATGTACCTCCAGTTTCTTGGCTGCCACCTGGGCCTCCTCCCGATGCACAAGCATATTGGCACTTTTACTCTGGTCCATCAGTGCCTGGAGTTGATCCTGAAGCTGCTGTTGTTGCTTGCCCCAGCCAATCAGGGTTGTCTGATATTGGTCCAACTGTGCCTGCACTTCCTGACAGGTGCGAATGGCGGTAAGAATCTTTGCTTCCTGCACCTTTAACAGCGACTGTGCTTTCCTGCTGAGTCCCACTGTTCTCTTTTGAGTGAATCGTCTTAATGGTACGGCTGCTAACTTTGCTGTGTCTTTTCCTGGCGTGGGTGGCTGGGAGGTCAATGTTGCACCTCTCAGTCTCTTTATCAAGGTTTCTACAGCATAAGCTATAGGGAACTCCCCTGCCTCGGGCATGTAATGTATGACTCGACAAGTGGGGCAAGTGGTCTGATTATCCTTCTGAAGTGCATTTACACAAGGCGTACAAAAAGTATGGCCGCAGGGCAGATTACGTGGCCGCGCTAATATGTCATCAAATGTCAGAAAACACACTGGACAGTCCTCCATGTTGTCATCATGGAACGAAGGGGTAGCGCGAGGGAGCTCCATGGTGTCATTCTGGAACAAAGGGATGGAGACACGACTCATAACAAACCTACGATATGCAAGGAAGCGAAGTGCTTTGCTTTCAGGATTGATTGATTTGTGTCTGGGCGCTGCGACATCATGGTCATATGGCACCGCTAATATATGTGTGTGTGTGTGTGTGTGTGTGTGTGTGTGTGTGTGTGTGTGTGTGTGTGTGTGTGTGTGTGTAAAAACATATCAAGATAACTGATAAAATGGAAATATATAAAAGGAAATGGGATTAAGCAGAGAAAAGAAGAGTGTTACGCATTAAGAGTGTTGATAATTGAATGTATTAGTTTAAAGTGAGGTACTGACACCACTGACCCAGAGCAGCACATCTGGCGTTGTTCATTTAGTATCCAAAGCACCCACCCCACTGACCCAGGACCCAGGATCTAGCGTTGTTCGGTATGGATCGTCCCCACTTGCTTCCAAGTTCACCCGGTACCAGGATAAAGTTCTGCCTAATAGTATATAAATAGTATAATAATTCAAATTTATAATATTTGCCTTTAGGAAGATTGGGAAGGCGCTAACAGCCGATACAAAGATACAAGCTCTTGTTGGTCCAATAACCCTGTTAAGAAAGTCTTCCATTTTCCCCATCTCCCAAGCCCATCTTTCATATCTTGCCACCCCAATAGACACTTCGGGAATCACTTAACCCAACTGTCTGCTCAACCTTTCGTCAGCTGTACCACCTCGTCGCCCTTATGAGTGCGCTCCATGACGCCCCGTGGACTGCCGTGGACCGTATCTGCAGATGAAAAGCACATCGAGGTATGAATGACTCGCTCACAGACCTCAGTCACTTTAGGGAGGATTTGTAGAGGTTTTCAGTGGACTGGAACTAGGAGGGTAGTGAAACAAGACTACTTATGTGAATGTGACGTGCGACTGTGCCAAGTAAAAAGGGTTGCTACCACTAGCAATTATTATAAACCTTCAAACCAACATCATCATTAGTGTCTAGCATTATGCTAAAACTGTTTTTCAAGTACTCAAAGACTCTTTCATCAATCAAAATCTTCAAAACCTTTCCAGATCTAACTTAGGCCATGACTTCTGGTACTCAGCTAAAAATATCTTCAACTTTTTTTTTCTTCACATTTTCCATCTTTTTATCAATCTTAAAGAACCATTGTTATTTCACTCATCTATCTCTTAAAGATGAAACCTTTGCTGAAGTCCTTCCTTGGATAGAGCAAACTTAGAACAATCTAAATCACAAACATACTTCGTTCTCTGCCATAGCTCACCCC
>NC_087195.1:9935251-10022751 GCF_035594125.1 Scylla paramamosain
ATAGATGTGATAGCAGTGGTGCCACCTTGTTTATATAAAGGAAGCAAAGAAGAAGCAAAGTTATTGGAGATATTTTTAGCTAGATGCCAGAAGTCACGAGGGGAGTTAGATCTTAAAAGATTTAAACACTTTCTATTAATGAAGGAGTTTTTGGCTAGTTGAAGAACAGATTTGGCATGGTTCCGGGCAGAAATATAAAGTGCATGAGATTCTGGTGATGGAAGGCTCAAGTACCTTTTATGGGCCACCTCTCTATCTTCTATAGCATGAGAACAGGCTGTGTTGAACGAAGGTTTGGAAGGTTTAGGTCGAGAAAAGAGTGAGGGATGTACGCCTCCATGCCAGACACTATCACCTCTATTATGCGCTCGGCACACAGCGACGGGTCTCGGAAGTCACGGAAGTAGTAGTAGTCATTCTAAGGAAAATCAGCAAAATACCTCCTGAGGTGCTCCCAAATAGCAGAAGTAAAAGGCAAGAGGCACCTCCGCTTAGGGGGATCCTGAGGAGGGATTGGAGCGATAGGACAAGATACAGATATGTGATTGTGATCGGAGGAGCTCAATGGAGAAGAGACGGTAACAGGATAAGCAGAAGGATTAGAGGTTAGGAATAGGTCAAGAATGTTGGACGTATCTCCAAGACGGTCAGGAATACCAGTAGGAGTACCAGTTGTATCAATTGCTCTTGGTTATGGAAGATAACAAAGTTGAAGGCTAGTTCACAAGGAGGTTCCTTTCTCTCCTCCACCCTCTGACTACTTCATGCCACCTATTAAAATTCTTCGCAATGATGTTTTCCATGCCCTCGCTGGCCTAAACCCTCGGAAGGCTTATGGACCTGATGGGGTCCCTCCTATTGTTCTCCGAAACTGTGCCTCCGTGTTTGCACCTTGCCTAGTCAAACTCTTTCAGCTCTGTCTGTCAACATCTACCTTTCCTTCTTGCCTACATTCAACCTGTTCCTAAAAAGGGTGACCGTTCTAATCCCTCAAACTACCGTGCTATTGCTTTAATTTCCTGCCTATCTAAAGTTTTTGAATCTATCCTCAACAGGAAGATTCTTAAACATCTATCACTTCACAACCTTCTATCTGATCGCCAGTATGGGTTCCGTCAAGGCCGCTCTACTGGTGATCTGGCTTTCCTTACTGAGTCTTGGTCATCCTCTTTTACAGATTTTGGTGAAACTTTTTCTGTTGCTTTGGATATATCAAAAGCTTTTGATAGAGTCTGGCACAAAGCTTTGATTTCCAAACTACCCTCCTACGGTTTCTATCCTTCTCTCTGTAACTTCATTACAATTCATTACTCAATTCCTCCATCTATCAACTCGACACAACCTTCCAGACAACTATCCCCTCTTCTTCAATGACACTCAACTGTCCCCCTCTTCTACACTGAACATCCTCGGTCTGTCCTTTACTTATAATCTGAACTGAAAACTTCACATCTCATCTCTACCTAAAACAGCTTCTATGAAGTTAGGTGTTCTGAGACGTCTCCGCCAGTTTTTCTCACCCCCCCAGTTGCTAACTCTTTACAAGGGCCTTATCCGTCCATGTATGGAGTATGCTTCACATACTCCATACATACTCCTAATCTGTCCACCAGAGAGGTGGACAGATTAGGGGTGAGAGAAAGAAGAAAGTCTTATGCAGCGAGGCCGCGGGAGGAGGGGAGGCATGAAGTTAGCAAGATCAGAAGAGCAGTTAGCATGAAAATAGTGGTAGAATATAGCTAGAGATGCAACACGGCGATGAGAGAGAGGCTGGAGACAGTCAGAGGAAAGGAGTTGATGAGACGAAAAGCCTTTGATTCCACCCTGTCTAGAAGAGCGGTATGAGTGGAACCCACCCAGACATGTGAAGCATACTCCATACATGGACGGATAGGACACCTGTACAGAGTTAACAGCTTGGGGCATGAGAAAAACTGGCGGAGACGTCTCAGAACACCTAACTTCATAGAAGCTGTTTTAGCTAGAGATGAGATGTGAAGTTTCCATTTCAGATTATAAGTAAAGGACAGACCGAGGATGTTCAGTGTAGAAGAGGGAGAGTTCAATGTCATTGAAGAAGAGGAGATAGTTGTCTGGAAGGGTGTGCCGAGTTGATAGATGGAGGAATTGAATTTATGAGGCAATGAACAATACCAAGTTTGCTCTGCCCCAATCAGAAATTTTAGAAAGATCAGAAGTCAGGCGTTCTGTGGCTTCCCTTCGTGAAATGTTTACTTCCTGAAGGGTTGGACGTTTATGAAACGACGTGGAAAAGTGCAGGGTGGTATCATCAGCGTAGGAGTGGATAGGACAAGAAGTTTGGTTTAGAAGGTCATTGATGAATAATAAGAAGAGAGTGGGTGATAGGACAGAACCCTGAGGAACACCACTGTTAATAGATGTAGGAGAAGAACAGTGACCGTCTACCACAGCAGCAATAGTACGGTCAGAAAGGAAACTTGAGATGAAGTTATAGAGAGAAGGATAGAAGCTCTAGGAGGGTAGTTTGGAAATCAAAGCTTTGTGCCAAACTCTATCAAAAGCTCTTGATGTGTCCAAGACAGCACCAAAAGTTTCACCAAAATCTCTAATTTGTGCTTACTCAATTTCAGCTTTACTCTAATACTCATCATACACATGATTTTCACTACATATTTTCCTTATGGTCGCTGAACCTTTTAATATCATAATAATTAGTCATGTCTTCAGTAACTCATATTATATGCCTTTATCTAATAACTTCCTAAATTTCAATAACCGTGTATAATGTCATCTCAATAATCAGTTTCAGAAACCAAGGTTTTTATCTTCTCATTCATTATTTTTTTTTACTTTATCTAATACATATTTTCCTACGAGGGCACCTCACATATCATTTCCATTAATTATATTTTTCACAACATACATAACTCTTCACATATCACTATATGTATTTTCTACAATTCTTCAAGATCTCTCATATGTTTTTACTAACACTAATTATTAATTTCTTTATCAGTCAAATATATATTCTGTTACTTTCAAGATGTGTCAATAATATCTAATTCGAGATATCTATTTTCCCTCAAAAGTATATTTTCCCATTATGTACCATGTCACCCTCCTATATAATGATACACCATTATACCTTCTTGCCCGGGATTTAATTCATGTCAACATCAGCCAACAATATTAATTGTCACCTGATAATTTTCTGATGCTTTACGTGGTCTTAGATATAATCAACAACCGTTACAGAAACTAAAAACTGGGTATTTACAAAGAGGCTCTCCTTAGTTGAAATTATTATCATTAACTAGAAGGCAATAACCTCAATAGTGCACTATTTTAATTAAGCTTTATTTTAACATTCTTTTCAACAAGTAAGCTTTTCAGTGGGTCACAAGAACAATATTTTATAAAACCTCATTACATTAACATCTTTTATTCGCCATTGTTATCCATGTCATGGTTACTTATTATTTAGCATATTTCTATTTTGTTACCAACATTAAAAGTATTATTACTATTATTATAACTAAATTTTATTATTTTAATGCCACTATTATCATATCAATATTATTATCATTCTTCTTCTTATTATAATGATCATTATTATTATTATTGTTATTACTATTATTATTATTATTACTATTATCATTATTAATATTATAATACTGTTATTATTATTATTATTATTGTTATTATTATTATTATTATTATTATTATTATTATTATTATTATTATTATTATTATTTGTTATTATTATTCTCAACTTAATTTTCATTTTTATTATCATTATTGTCATCATTACATTTACTGTTGCTGTAACTATTATCTTTTTTTTTTATCATATTATCATCACCATCTCTCTAAAATTACTGATTGGGGCAGGGCAAACTTAGTGTTATTCAATGATTCAAAAACGCAATTCTCAATTCCTCCATGAACTCGAGATAACGTTCCAGACAACTATCCCCTCTTCAATGACACTCAACTATCCCTTTGTCTGTCCTTTACTTATAATTATCTAAACTGGAAACTTCACATCTCATCTCTAGCTAAAACAGCTTCTATGAAGCTAAGGTGTCCTGAGATGTCTCCGCCAGTTTTTCTCACCCTTCTAGCTAGTAACTTATCCGTCCATATATGGAGTATGCTTCACATGTCTAGAGGGTTTCACTCATACTGCTCTTCTAGACAGGATGGAATCAAAAACTTTTCGTCTCATCAACTCCTCTCCTCTAACTGACTCTCTTTAGCTTCTTTTTCATCGCCGCAATGTTGCATCTCTTGCTGTCTTCTACCGCTATTTTCATGCTAACTGCTCTTCTGTTCTTGCTAACTGCATGCCTCCCTTCCTCATGCGGCCTCGCTGCATAGGTCTTTCTTTTTTTCTCTCATCCCTCTGTAAAAGATTATTGTTTAATGGTATTGGGGCTTCATTATTCGAACGAATGTTTCAGGGTTCAACTATCCTTGTTAACTTTTTCAGGGTTTATTCACAAAATGTATCACTGTTCACTGTCTCAGGGTTCTTTAACATGTTTCATTATCTCATGTATGTTTACCTCGTCCCTTCTACTGTGTTTAAAAGTCAGTTCACCATCACGCCACCACTGGTTCGCACCCACGAACTTGTAAATATTTAAGGGAATAAATGTATAGAGGATATGTGACTTATCTATTGGATCTACCATAAAAACGTGACATATAGCGCAGTGAGTAGGATCACTAACGCTAACTGACAGTGAGTGAAAGTGCCATAACCCTACCGGTGGTGTCACGCGAGTCCCCTGAGTTGGTCATTAGTGTGGCGACACCATGACGAAGCGGATGAACCCTCTACATTTGCTTCACTCCCAACCACTCCCCCGCCCATGGAATAGGAGCAGGTGGTTGGAAGTTCTCAGGACGCACTCATCCAAATGGTGCAGCTGTTCTGTGAGGAGTGTGAATAGAGAAGGCGGGAGGACGATAGCAGGCGCCTGTCGGAGGAACAGCGTTTCAATCAGTTTGTTGTGCTTGCAGTCCAGCCTTCCCAGCAGGAGGGCACATCTGGTACCACTGAGGACCCTGTCCTCGGGGCCACACCCTCATCCCGGCTCCTGGCGCCTCGACAGTCCACGCCTGTTCCTAAAGCACTGTCGTCCCGCCACTAGCCCTCTCACAGGATGCCACCTTGCAGGCATTTAAGGAGTGGAAACTGCAGTGGGACGAGTATGCTGTGATGGTGGACAAGCAACCTCAGCCAAAGCAGTTGATACAGCTGCGGTCCTGGCTCTCACCCAAGATGCGGCGCACTCTCGAAGTTGGTTTGAGTGTACTGCCCGACTCCACCTTAGTACCTAAATGAAGTCCTTGAGCGCCTCCACGAGTACGTAAAGGGACAACGGAACGAGTCATTGGGGCGGCTTTCCATTTTCCAGTGCAGGCAGGCCAAAGGGGGAGAAGTTAAATGAATTTTACGTGCGGCTAAAGTAGGCGGCTTGACGCGATCGTTGGTAGGCGTCAGAGGGGACGAGGCAGCGCTTGTTGGAGTTGCTGTCTGACGAAGTATTGGAGAAGGCCTTAACCGTGTGTAAGTTCCGCGAGGCCGCCGAGACCACGTCGCATAAGCTCAGGCCACTTCAGTCTTCTACATGTGCGGTGTGAGTGTACGAGGAGGAAAAAAGGACGGTGTGAAGAGAATCGCGCAAGGTAACTGACAGCCGTTCAGGTTTTTCGACGATTAACGCCAAGTGCGGTAATTGTGGTTTTGGGCCGCACCCCAGGGACAAATGTCTAGCGATTGGTGAACGGTGCCGCGCTTGTGACAAATTAGGCCACTTTGCTAAGAGTTGCCGCTCAAAGCCGCCCAAGAGTGCTGACAAACCGCCACTGAGACGCGACAATGTGTTGTCTGTGACTAGGTATCAGTGCAGTGTTGCTCCACCCTCATCCAGGGCGGTTTACGTCGCCCACTCAGGCGCAGTGGGCGCTGCGTCACTCTTCGGCCCCACATCCCCGACCATAAAGCTTCGGGTGCAAGTGGGTGAAAGGTTAGGTTGGGTAGACTGCAAGCCTGACACAGGAACAGATATGACCGTCATGGGCGAGGAGTTTCTCCGTACTCTTGGATTGACGTCAGATGACCTGTAGCCCTTCCCGGAGCTGGGACTAAATCCCGATGGGACGTCGATGGCCTGTCCAGTCCTCGCGTCATTATATGCCACCATGACTTATGGTGAAGTCACGATCTAGGGCTGGATAATTGTGATGCGTGATCTGCCCAGGCCGCTTTTATCGTACAGTCACACAAAGCAACTAAGGATCATCCCCTATAATTACACACAACAGATCGGGCAGCAAAGAGGTAGGCGGCAGGAGGGAGAAGGACAGAGGCACGTCAATGCTCCCTGCCACCCGCCACCCATCACACCACAATCACCGCACCACACCACCTGTCACGCATGCCAGTACTTCCCCCAGCTACAACCTCACCTGAGGAGGCCAAGACGTTTTTCTGCGGGAATCCCAGACGTGTTGATGATGAAAGATGACTTCCTTCGTGGGACCACGTTAAAAGAAATGAGTGGGTCTCCTAAGCGTATCGACATGAAGGATGAAGCCAAACCTTGTGCTGTGTATACGCTGCGGCTTATCCCTCTTGCCTGTCAGGATCCCGTCAAGCAGGAGTTAGAGGCCATGGTAAAACAAGGCATAATTTTTCCTGCTGAAGACGACCCATCCCAATGGTGCCACCTCTTCGTGAGTGTGGCCAAATCCAAGGGAGTTGTTTGGATAACTGTGGACCTCACGGAGCTCAACAACCAAGTACTGCGACCCACTCGCCCCCACGCGACACCTCACGCTGCCATAATCCGTGTAGACCCAGGGGGGCGGTATTTCTCTACCCTTGACACCCTATACGGATATTGGCAGATGCCACTAGCGGAGAAGGACCAGCACCTTACCCCGTATGGTCGCTTTTGATTCTGCTGAAGACCGATGGGTTTTGTGGCCACGGGTGACGAATTTTGCTGCCGTGGTGTGTAACGGTGTCACATAATTAATAATAATATGTATTGTATTTATAATGTCTTGCCTGATTAGCAATATAAGTGCATGTATACATATATGCATAAGTGTAAATAGTGGGTGTTGGCGCATAAGGGTGGGGCGGATATGATCACGCCACCCTACGTCACACACACACCATGGAACTTTCCATACTCCTTTTACTGCCATCGATAAGTAATCGGTAGCACCTACATTACAGTATCTAAGTATTCTCCATAGTTAATCTCTCCCTAATGTATTTTGGCATGTATTACTCTTAGCTATAAGTAGCTTTTCCTTTGCCTTATTTATGTAATTAGAGAGTAATAATTATGAATATATGCATGTACTGTGAGTGCGGTCAACCCGCCCCTATTTCTAATGTCAGCACTTTTTGAAGGCGCTAAGCGTCCCTTGTGCCGGCTCCGGCAGTCTCTTGCCAGGGTGTAACGCTGTACCACGCAGAGGACATCCGTTGTCCCGTACGCGCCACACCCTTCTCCAGAACTCTGTACATATATCTAAATATACCTATTTTTATACGTTCACCTTTGACATTCACCTGAAAACCACAGAAACTCATCAAGAGTGACTTTACCTATTATATAAAGGTAAGAAACTAATGAACAGTGTCCAGTGGTAATTGATAATTCAAAACCACACCGGAACATTTGGTGGCAGCGGTGGGATACGAATAACTAACTCCAGTGCCAAGTGCAACAACAATAAACAGTGGTTGAAAGTGAAGTGGTGAACGGACACAGTGAACGGAGAAAACGGCAACCAGTGGCAGGGTAGTGAGGAGAGCAGAGGAGCGAGCCGGCGTTGTTTACAGAACTTACGCTGACACACCAAAACACTCGCACCAAGCCAAGAGCAACGCACCTAACGGTCTCGCCTTACTCACCCAGCCTGCCACTCCCAAGACTCACTTCTCCTTGTTATTAAAGGAGGAGACTTAAAAGACTCGAGGAGAAACCTAACAATTCTTTGGTTTCCCCTCGGTCTAATTATTCGTCGTAGATTCTCGGCGAAGACATCATCGGCGCAGACATTCTCGGCGCAGACCAACACATCTTCCACCTGTAGGAATCCTGCAGGATTCTACAAGAACACTACTATCCTAAGAGGAGCTTCCCAAGACGGAAGGAGTCTTCCTAAGAAGATATATATATATATATATATATATTTTTTTTAAGTGTGAATTTCTCCGGCTACAGTCGTGAGTACAGACACTTAGTGGTACACCACACCAATATTAAATAAAACACTTGTGGTAACGCAAACACTGTTAGGGTTCATGTATAACTCACCTATTTCACAGTGATGTTACTTATGTGGAAATTAAAATAATTTAGTTTGCCTCTTAAACACCGTTTTCTTTTTCTGCTGGACGGAGCGCTCGCTCTCGTTTTCTTTTAAGTGTTCAGGGATAACTAGGATAATTCCATTTCTGTCCCTAACCCTTCAATTCTGTTAAAATTTTCACACTTCTCAAAATACTAACCATTCATCCTTTAAGAGTGGAAACGCCTTTGGACGATGGAAACGTAATTTAAGTGTGTAATTAATACCTAATTAAGATAGTAATAATACTACATTTATGGATAAAGCTGAAAAGTTAGCTGAAATTTATGAACTGGAGTGTCATTTCCAAGCGGATAATAGTGACACTAGATCATCAGAAGCACTATCAACGGAACTAAAAGCCACTACAGTGGAAAATACCGTGCCTCATGAGGACGGAAACGTGTTGATTACAAGATCAGGGAATAAATATCCATCATTATCAGCAGCAACCATGGCTAATCCTAATGCTTCTGCTTCAGCCTCTACTGGCTCTTCTTATGCCTTGCATGCATCTACTACACTTAAGGTACTTCCTATTCCTGAAACAATATCAGCATTTCGCGGAGAAAACCCGCAAGAAAGGGCTCATGATTTCATCCGTTTGTGTGAGGATGTTATGACAAGAGCAAATACTATCACCGATGAAGACAAGATCTCTTTCGTCAGATCTAAATTGGCTGGAGAAGCAGCACACATGATGAATACCAGCGCTTTTAGTCCGCTTGAAATAGGGACTAGTTATGCAAATTTCAAGAAAAATTTCTTGAACATTTTTGGGGGTAAGAGTCAAACTGACCTCATGGTACTAGCCTCCAAGGTGGGTCTTAGATTTGCAGCTGAAATTAACTCTCTTCATGAAATGAAAGCCTTAATCCCTACACACCAGTTCGTAACGGACTTCATGGATGTCTTACGACTTAACAACTGGTTCCAAGGAAACAGTATGACAGAAACAGATTTCAGAAGACTTCTGGAATTCATCTTTTACATATCATTGGTGAATGGGGAAGTGAAGAAAACCGCAAGTCATTTTCGTTTTAAACCGGGAGACACAGTAGCTGACCTTGCAGTCCTGATTCGGGAGAAAAGAGGGCTATCTGGTGCCTCTCCGGAAACTCAAACCTCATTGGTTGCTCCACTCATGGATGACGACCAATCTCAACCTTGTGCGGCAGCCATGGCGAGGCCTGGAAATGTCTGTTCGTACTGCCATAAAATAGGTCATGTTGAAAAAAGATGTTATAAGAAACAAAAGGACCAGAAATTGGCAGCAAATAAATCCGACTTGGAGAACAAAACAAAAGGGGGTAATCTCTCTGTTAGACCAAAACCAGGTGCATCGCCCCAAGTGAAAACTGGTAGGACAAGATCCTACAGGGACGTCGCTACCCAATACTGCCTCATACATGGCCAGTGTAAACACTCATCAGAGCAATGTAAAGATATAATCAATATGAGAATTGAAAAACAGGCCAGAGCTAACCTGAACAGTACAAGGCAGTCGGGGGAAGACCAGCGCACAGTAGTAAACAAACCCGACTAAAACATCTAAATGCGCAAGACGCTGAGGCAGCAGATTCTTCTGACATGTCAGTGCATTCAACCATAAATGCTGCCAACAACCAAACAAACATAATGGCATTACCAACTAGGGTAGGTAAGCATCGCTTATCTTTGGCTGTAGACACTGGAGCCACAGTAAACGTGATCTCTGAAGAATCTTACAAGATTCTGAAACGGAATTCACGCGGTGGTAAATGGATACTCCGTCCAAGTGACTTGAATCTTTCTGGTGTCACAGGGTCAGCCCTGAAAATCTTAGGAAAAATTTCCTTACCAATAAGTCTATCTAAGCATACTCAGCTTATTCAAACTGATTTCTATGTAGTCAGTAACTTTAAACTTCCTTCTGACGGCTTATTAGGGCTAAGAGCCATGAAATCTCACCAGATAGTAATCTATCCAAAGCAATATACAGTCATGTACTGCGGACGACATCTGGAAGGGATGAAACATCCTGCACCTTTGGTTTCCAGGCAACCCAGAAACGGTTCTTTATCACGGAAGGGACAAAGATCCAATGGGGAGCCTCAAACGATTCCATCTGTCCGGTCTCCTACGAGAGATAAGGATATAACAGAAGCATGGAGGGAAGCAAAAGCAATTGTCAATGCCAGTTATGACATTCCTGCTCGTGTGGCAAAACGGATTACAATTCGTGTTCCAGAAGCTCCTGTAGGCAGTGACATCTGTCTTGAAGGTATAGGTAATGTTAGGCGATTGGCTGTTGAATCGACTCTTTCCACAATTAGAAAGGGTCATGTCACTGATGCTTTGGTGGTGAACACTACTGGAAGTTCTGTAAGGACCAAACAAGGTCTTTTCCTTGGAAAGTGCCTGGTTTATGACAAGAAAGTGGTACCAGAACCCAGTATTCTGCCTGGAGCCTGCGTCTCTTCGGTGAGTCAGTCTGCTGTTAACACCGAGCTGGGGCAGGCGCCAACCCTATGTTCGTTTGTCAATGTTGTGGACTACCCCGAAATGAGGCCCGCGCTCTTGGACTTATTGGGGAAGTATCGCAATGTCCTGGCACTACCTGGAGAATCCTTAGGTGTGACCGATCGAGCGGAACACCACATTAGGTTAAAACCAAACACTAAGCCAGTATATATACCAGCTTATCGTCTTCCTCATAGTCAGAGGGCGACTGTAGATGACATGATTCATGACATGATTGACAAGGGAGTGATTCAAGAATCGTGCTCTCCTTGGAATTCACCAATCTTTTTGGTTCCCAAGAAAGATAAATCTTTCAGGCCGGTAATCGACTTCCGGCGGGTTAATGATGTTACAGTGGATGATCATTATCCTTTACCTGTCCTGAGCGACCTTCTAATGTCCTTAGATCGTGGAAATAAAATTTTCTCTAGTTTAGACCTGTTGTCAGGATACTGGCAGGTTCCCTTAGCCCCCACTTCACGGGAAATAACGGCGTTCAGTACGCCTAGTGGCCATTACGAATGGTTACGCATGCCTTTTGGATTAAAATCCGCTCCTTTAACATTCCAGAGAATGATTAACAGTATTTTCACGGGTTTACTTGGCAAAACCGTGTTTGCATACCTGGATGATATAATCATCGCTAGTAAGGATCAAGAATCCCATCTGGAGAGTTTAAAATTAGTCCTCCAGAAGCTTGAAGAAGCTGGACTTAAAGCAAAGCTTTCTAAATGTGAATTTCTAAAAGCCAAAATAAAATTTCTTGGCCATGTAGTCGATGGTGAAGGAATCCACACGGTGGATGAAAAGGTATAGCTGTACAGAAGTTTCCTCAACCTAAATCGGTGGAGAATGTCAGATCTTTCCTAGGTCTTGCGGGATATTACCGTCCTTTCATCAAGAATTTTGCGGCAATTGCATCCCCACTTACTAAACTCCTTAAAAAGGATGTTGCTTTCCATTGGGAGGCTGCTCATGAACAAAGTTTAATTTAAATGAATTAAAATCACTATTAACAAATGCACCTGTACTTGCTTTCCCAGAGCATTCAGAGCCGTTCATTATTGCACGGATGCTTCTTCTCTAGGACTGGGAGCAGTACTGATGCAGACAGATGCCAGAGGCAAAAACTATGTAATAGCATATGCAAGTCGTGTGCTTAATCCAGCAGAGTCTAATTACTCTGTCACTCATCAAGAAACACTTGCTGTAGTTTGGGCTTTAAAACATTTTAAGGACATTATCCTTGGATATCCAATTACAGTCTACACGGATCATGCACCCGTAATTGAACTGTTCAAAGGGAAAAATTTAACTGGACGAGTGGCAAGATGGTACTGTACCATGCAGGAATTTGCTCCAGTAGTCAAGTACTTGCCAGGTCGTGCTAATGTAGTAGCCGACGCACTTTCACGAAATGTGCCTGTGGGAGCTGTCAGTGACTCGATCCCTGTAAATAACTTCACCTTGAAGGAATTAAGTAAAGCACAGCGAGAGCATGAAATATGGTCTAAGGTCATACATGCTCTGGAGTCAGGCGAAGAAGATAATCTTCCACGTCTACATATACCATTCTCTCAATTTTTCATGTCACCAGACAATGTTCTGTGTCGACATAATCCCCAAATGGGAGAGTCTAGTAAACAACACATCATTCCTGAGAGTTTAGTCCATGTCATACTTATCTTAGTGCACGACATGCCAAGTGCAGGACATCCAGGAAGAGAGCGAACTCTACAAGCAGCGCGTAAAAGCTATTATTGGCCTACCATGCGCACTGACATAGAAGATTATGTTGCCAGGTGTATATCATGTGCAAAGCACAAGGGTGCGGTAAAAGGACCAGCCCCAATACTGGAATATCCACTACCTGAGCGACCTTGGGACATTGTCTCCATTGATCTTCTTCAATTACCCAAAAGTCAAAATGGCTCGCAGTATCTACTTGTGTGTGTAGACCATTTTTCAAGGTTCGTGGTTCTCTCACCTTTAAAGGAAAAATCTGCTAAATATGTAGCGCATGCGCTAGTAACTAAGTTGTTTTGTCCATACTCAGCACCACGAGTGCTGTTAAGTGATAATGGATCTGAATTTCGCAATGAAATCCTACAAGGAATATGTACACAGTACAACATTAAACACACATACACTGTGGCTTACCATCCTTCTTCAAACGGACTAGTAGAAAGAGCAAACAGGAAAATCCTGGAGGTTCTTCGTCCAGTTGTAAACAGTCTCCATGATGACTGGGAGGACTGGTTACCACACGTTGGTGCCTGCATTAACAGTTCAATGTGTGAAAGTACTGGGAAATCCCCACATTATATATTATATGGTGAAGATAAAAATCTTCCTTATGATTTGTTGGCAAGTCCACAAACTCCAGTATACAACGTAGATGACTATGTTAAACAACATATGCATGTTTTCAAGGACATTCATGCTAAAGTCCGAAGTAGGCTACAAGCTTCTAGGGCAGAAATGATGGCTAGACAACTCAAGCGTGCGACCCCTGTCACGATACAGGTTGGAGACACAGTTAAAGTTCGTTATCCGGACAGGACCTCCAAACTCTCCCCTAAATTTAGTGGTCCATGCTCGGTTGTCCGCCAGTTACATGGTAACAAATTTGAGGTGCATGACCCTCTTCTTAACACTGCTGAGATAGTACATAGTGATCGGCTTGTGAAGACTAACGCTCAGCTCCAGTCATCAACAGAGAGTACTACTGATCAGGTTACAAACCTTAATTCTACTAATACTATAAAGACGCATAGGTATAACCTTCGCTCACGCAGCTAATTGCCTGCATTACTTACAGATGGCACTGGGCCTCCTGGTTACCTTCTTGAGCATGCTGCAAGTGCTACAAGCGTCCACTGCGTTGCATGTCAAACCGGGGGCTCTCACCACACATCTTGGGGAAGTAACCTTAATAGAAGATGTTCTTCTGGTTCGATATCCTTTTTCTACCTTATTTTCCATAACTTCGGACCTCGACGCTGTCTCAGAAACTTTGGATAACTCCTTACAGGAACTGGACTCCTTACTTGCTGATAAAACGCATAGCCAGACACAAGTTTTCTCACAAACCATAATCAAAGCTTTAAAAGCAAGGGTAGAATTCTTACACGGGAAATTAAACCAATCTCAGCATGACTACAACCTTCATCCAGTGCACGCTCGTACCAAAAGAGGACTCATAAATGGGTTGGGACAACTGTCTCAATATCTTTTTGGCACCGCCTTGGACGAGGATGTACAGGATTTAAGGAAACATTATGATCAACTAATAACGGTTGCAGCTACTAATAAGAAGGTCCTGAACCTACATCACAATAAAATAGTTAAATTAGAAACTAATCTCAATGAGTTATTACAGTATTCAAATGATCTAACAACTGTGCTTGATAATGCCTTACATAGTTTAGATGTGATAAATCACGTTGTGGTTATAGATCAAGCTTTGCATGTAGTTGAAGCTTCCTTGGGTTCAGTTCTCTCCATTAATGAAGCGATAATTCGCAACATGGTGGATGCTGTCAATGGCAGGGTAACAACTTCACTATTTCCTGTAGAGGATTTGCTTCACACAATAGAAATTGGTCAGTCAACCTACAAATTGACACCAGTGTATGCAGCGGACATGATCCAGTATTACTACCCATTGCTGGAAGCTACCTTGACCACAGATGCAATAATTGTAAACATACCTTTTAAATCTCAGGATCATTTTGAGGCCTATGAGATTAAACCTTTTCCATTTTCCGTTAATAATTCTGTGATGACACTGGACATGAATCCTTCCTTAGTGCTAATAGCCAAGGATTTTTCATTATATACAATTGGAGATTTAACTGAATTAAAACGTTGTAAATCTTCATACTTGCATTTATACCATTGTTCAAGTATCCAATTTGCTTTCTTACCTGTAGTAAAAGGTATTTGTGAAGTCGTCTTGACACGTTCAGAGGCGTCTGCAGCTCTAACACTCTGTCCATACAAGCATGTGGTTTCAAAACCTATTTTCCATTGCAATTTTCATGGATATCATTACTTTTATTTCACAGAAAACTTTTACGTCTCAGTGACTTGCCCAGAAGGGACCACCTATGAGGAGGTTATAGGACATTATGCAGTACAAGATGCTTGTCATGTACGTTCTAGTAAACTAACCACTTACCCTTCTAGGATTAATTTAGCTTTTACGACAGACCTTTCATATAGAGTTTTCCCTGTTATTTCCCTGGAGAATTTGACAAAGTCAAGGATTTCTTTTATAACAAACTCCTTATCCACTCTTTCCTTCTCAAACACAGAAGAGTTTTCAGAGGCTCTAGAGACATCCTTGCCAGTATATCTGAAACCTGGGATTCTCTATCCAAGTATCCTGACACCTTGCCTTATTTTAATGTTTTTGTTAATATTCTTATATGTGTGTGTTAGGAAAGCCTTAAATTTGTATATATATCTTGATAGTAGACGTAAACGTCTTAATGAAGGAGTTTCATACACATACCATGGTTAGGTACACTGTATTCGCGAGGACGCGTCAAGTAGGTGACCGAGCGATGTAACGGTGTCACATAATTAATAATAATATGTATTGTATTTATAATGTCTTGCCTGATTAGCAATATAAGTGCATGTATACATATATGCATAAGTGTAAATAGTGGGTGTTGGCGCATAAGGGTGGGGCGGATATGATCACGCCACCCTACGTCACACACACACCATGGAACTTTCCATACTCCTTTTACTGCCATCGATAAGTAATCGGTAGCACCTACATTACAGTATCTAAGTATTCTCCATAGTTAATCTCTCCCTAATGTATTTTGGCATGTATTACTCTTAGCTATAAGTAGCTTTTCCTTTGCCTTATTTATGTAATTAGAGAGTAATAATTATGAATATATGCATGTACTGTGAGTGCGGTCAACCCGCCCCTATTTCTAATGTCAGCACTTTTTGAAGGCGCTAAGCATCCCTTGTGCCGGCTCCGGCAGTCTCTTGCCAGGGTGTAACGCTGTACCACGCAGAGGACATCCGTTGTCCCGTACGCGCCACACCCTTCTCCAGAACTCTGTACATATATCTAAATATACCTATTTTTATACGTTCACCTTTGACATTCACCTGAAAACCACAGAAACTCATCAAGAGTGACTTTACCTATTATATAAAGGTAAGAAACTAATGAACAGTGTCCAGTGGTAATTGATAATTCAAAACCACACCGGAACAGGTGATGTAGCGTTGGACGGCATACAGCACTGTGCCAAGGTGGTAGACGACATTTTGCTGTGGGACCTGGATAATGGGGCAAACCTGCGGTGTGTCTAAGATCTTGTGCGGTGTCATACCCATGGCATCACCATTAATACGGAAAATTTTGTGTTGGCAGACCAAGCTGTGTCCCTCTGTGGGTTCAAGCTTTCAAGGGAGAGCAGTGCAGCTGACGAAGGAAAGGTGCGTGCGATTGCGGACTTTCCTAAGCCTGCAAACGTAACAGACATGCGCCCCTTCTTAGGCCTGGTGAACCAACTGGCCGAGTTGACAACACAGAATGCAGTGAACAGAGCCACTGTGTCTTCTTTTGAGTCCCCGGTGTGCCTTCACGTGGACGGCGGACCATGACCTGGCTTTCGAGCGTGCGAAGAGCACGCTTTAGCAACCGCCAGTGCTTGCCCACTTCGACCCGTCCCTCCCCACGGTGTTGCAGGCTGATGCCTCTTGTCTGTATGGTGTGGGACATGCCCTTCTACAAGACCATGGGGACAGTCAGTGGCGACTGTTACAGTGTGGGTCGCTATTCCTCGCCGATGTGGAGAATCTGTTGCCATGACAGAGCTAGAGCTCTTGGCTGTGGTCTGGGCCATAGTGAAGTGTCGGTGCTATCTACTAGGTCTGCCTTACTTCACCATCACGACCAACTAGAGACCCCTCGTCCCTATCCTCAACTCATATACGCTCTACGACATTGACAATTGACATTGACTGCAGCGCCTGAAGGAGATCATTGGGCACGTATTGGGCAGAGTGGCGCAGGGGCAAGTCTCTTGGTGAGGAGGCCTGCATTCACGTCAAAGGCGTGGTAACTGACCGTGCCGCTGCACTTGATGTTGCATCGCCTGCAGGAGATTTGGTGCTGGATGGGATATGTACTGCACCCCGAGAGGACGCAGTGTACGTCGAACTACTGTAGTGAGTAACTCGGGGCTTCCCCGCCACCCGGGACAGCCTTGACCCTGCCCTGCTACCTTCATGGAAGGAGCTTGACCACCTGTATCACGACGGGGACCTCGTGTTGCTCGGGCCTCGTATCCTAATTCCCTCCTCCTTTCGGCGTGATGTCCTGGCGCGCCTTCACGATGGTCACCGCGGCATGGAAGCCACGAAGCGCCGTGCACGTCAGACTGTGTGGTGGCCTGGTACCAACTGTGACATCACCAACGTGGTGAGAACGAGCATGGCGTGCGAAGTGTTGCTACCGAATCAGCAGCAAGAGCCATTGATGTCTGAGAAGTCCCCTCCAGGCCGTTTGAGTGTGTGTCTGGAGAGTTTCAGTCTTCAGGCACACACACGCAGACAGGCTCTCGGGATGACTTGTAGTGGCTCTGTGCGGGTCTAACACCACCGCTTCTGCCACCATTGGTTTCTTCAGGAGGTTCTTTCGAAATCTAGGCGTCCCCGTGAGACTTAGAAGAGATGGGGCTCCACTGTTTACCTGTCGCGACTTCAAGGACTTCCTGCGCCGCTGCGGCGTGCGTCACAAGGTCTCCTCCTCACATTATCCCCAGAATAATGGCCACGCAGAAGCGGCGGTGAAGTCAGTGAAGCATCTGGTTATGAGGACAGCCCCTTCTGGCACCCTTAAAGAGGCCTTCGATCGTGGATTGCTGGAGTTATGCAAAGTACCGCGACAGGACGGCCGTTCTCCTGCCCATGGTTTTGTTTGGTCGTCCGCTACGCTCCTGTGTCCCTGCTCACAGCGCCTCCTTCACGGCTAAATGGAATGAGAGGACCGAGGAATGTGATCGACGTGCTGCATCCCGACCTAACGCTGCTAGGGAACGCTATGATGCCCACTCCCGCGCCTTGCCGCCACTAGACATGAGCGATTCGTCAGAATTCAAGATTCCATCTCCAAGCAGTAGGATAGAGTGGCAGTTGTCCATTGGACTGGCAGAAGCAGCGACTACTTTGAGAACGCCTTCGGGACGCGTATTGTGGCGGAACCGTCGCTTCCTTCGTGCTGTACCTACCTCGGCTGCTGTGCTGGACGACGGAGGCGACGAGCCGCCCGTATGACCCTAAGCTGTAGAACGCCACGACGCTAACATTCCCAGTGGACTTCAGCGCCGTCGTCGTGCAGTCGTCGTACCTAAACGGCATAGTCACGTTCATAATCATCTTATGAACGAAAGGGTAGATGTGTGAAGGATGATTGTTTAATGGTATCAGGACTTCATTATTCGAACTAATGTTTCAGGGTTTCACTATCCTTGTTAACTGTTTCAGGGTTTATTCACAACATGTATCACTGTTCACTGTCTCAGGGTTCTTTAACATGTTTCATTATCTCGTGTATGTTTACCTCACCCCTTCTACTATGTTGAGATCTCAGTACACCATCACGCCACCACCGGATATGCACCCACGCACTTGTAAACATTCAAGGGAATAAATGCACGGAGGACCTTAATAAATGCATGGTTGGACCTACCATTAGAACGTGACACAACCCATGTTCTGTCCACCTGTGTAATACAAGAGTTAACCAGTATTCTCAGTCATTCAACCCTTTCTTTGGTAACCTTTGGAACTCTCTGCCTGCTTCTGTATTTCCACCTTCCTTTGACTCCTTCAAAAGGGAGGTTTGAAAATACTTATCCTTCAATTTTTGACTACCGCTTTGGACCCTGTGCGGGAAGCGGCATCACAGTGGGCCTTTTTTTTCTTTATTGGATTTTTGCTGCCATTGGACGGTGTCCCTCGTACATGAAAAAAATATTACCATTGTTTAATTATCTTTATTGCTACCATATATCTTATTAATGACACTGAGTCGGAATTTGTGTTCTTGCTATAAACCGACCATCAAGCTGTCCTGCCATCACTCATCCTTACTCAGATATCAACACAATTTCACAATTTACCAATTTAAGTAACTTAAGTTAGTTTCACATATCAATTGTTAACATTATATTTAAACTGTATTTAAATTATATAATAATAAAAATTTAATGATATCAAATTTTACACATTATCGTTACTCTAAATGGGGTACTTCCAATGTTCTGAATACCCTATTACCCTACTTGTTACTTATCATATATGAATATTAAAATTAATAACAATATTGACATTCTTTAATACTAACCCGAGGTAACATATATGAATATTAAAATTAATAACAACAATATTGACGTTCTTTAATACTAACCCAAGTTTTTTCAAGCTCGTTATGTTGCTCAAGGTCATTATGTTGAAAACCCATTCCTTAAAAGTCTGTCACTATGATGTAAACTGCATCAATATCTTTATCAGTATCCAGTGTACTATACAAAATAAATAGTCAACAATGTTGCGCTTCTAGCTCAATGAACTTGTTATTACTAAGATCCATCACATAATATTCACAGTCTATATCCACTCTATATTTCCTACATCTCTTCCTGTCTATTCATAATTTCTATATGCTCTATATTTATTTCATTTTTTTCATTAATAACTATCTCTGCTAGGTATTTTTTTCATTTCTTCCCAGATACGTCTGTGTTCTATATTCTTTCAGCTCTTCCTGTAAATTTCTACCCCCCAGCACTATCTAGTGCTACTCAAATCTCATTACATAATTAATATATCCGATTTCACAAGTAAACTTTAGTAATTATTATGTATATACTCATTTACTTACCATTTTCAGTTATATTTTCATAATTTGCTGTATATATCCTCTTTCAGGCAGTAATATAAAACTTGTACGTCTTTACTGGGTAAATGTTGTGAGTCAAGTGTCCATGTGATAATCATTTAGTTGCCTGTACCAGCATTCTATTGCTGCTGTGGTAGACGTTCACTATTCTTCTCCTAAATCTATTAACAATGGTGTTCCTCAGGGTTCTGTCCTGTCACCCACTCTCTTTTTATTATTCATTAATGATCTTCTAAACCAAATTTCTTGTCCTATCCACCCCTACGCTGATGATACCACCCTGCACTTTTCCACGTCTTTTCATAGACGTCCAACCCTTCAAGAGGTAAACATATCACGCAGGGAAGCCACAGAACGCCTGACTTCTGATCTTTCTAAAATTTCTGATTGGGGCAGAGCAAACTTGGTATTGTTCAATGCCTCAAAAACTCAATTCCTCCATCTATCAACTCGACACAACCTTCCAGACAACTATCCCCTCTTCTTCAATGACACTTAACTTTCCCCCTCTTCTACACTGAACATCCTCGGTCTGTCCTTTACTTATAATCTGAACTGGAAACTTCACATCTCATCTCTAGCTAAAACAGCTTCTATGAAGTTAGGTGTTCTGAGACGACGTCGCCAGTTTTTCTCACCCCCCCAGCTACTAACTCTGTACAAGGGCCTTATCCGTCCATGTATGGAGTATGCATCACATGTCTGGGGGAGGTTCTAGTCATACTGCTCTTCTAGACAGGGTGGAATCAAAAGCTTTTCGTCTCATCAACTCCTCTTCTCTAACTGACTGTCTTCAACCTCTCTCTCACCGCCGTAGTGTTGCATATCTAGCTGTCTTCTACCGCTATTTTCATGCTAACTGCTCTTCTGATCTTGCTAACTGCATGCCTCCCCTCCTTCCGCGGCCTCGCTGCACAAGACTTTCTTCTTTCTCTCACCCCTATTCTGTCCACCTCTCTAACGCAAGAGTTAACCAGTATTCTCAATCATTCATCCCTTTCTCTGGTAAACTCTGGAACTCCCTGCCTGCTTCTGTATTTCCACCTTCCTATGACTTGAATTCCTTCAAGAGGGAGGTTCCAAGACACTTGTTCATCAATTTTTGACCACTGCTTTGACCCTTTTATGGGACTGGCATTTCAGTGGGCATTTTTTTTTATTAGATTTTTATTGCCCTTGGCGAGTATCCTTCCTACATAAAAAAAAAAAAGTAATTTAACATTTTCTCACCGATCACTCAAAGAATTTAGCATGAATATGCCTTATTAATTTCTAAACCATAAATAATTCCTACCATGTTATGTATTTCTATATTCGGTGTATTTCCACCTTCTCTATTTCCGTTTGATATGCCGCGGGTGACGCAAGTAATTTGGTAACCGTATCACTCATTAATTCCTCTGATCCACTCCCAAAATATTTCAAGAAGTTTTCAAGTAGAACAAGAACTAAAGATTATGCACGATACGACACTTTCAATAAAGTCTATATCACTGTGAAGACAACACCTACGTGCAACCCAGATACAGATCGAATAAACATATTGACTATACTATTTACTAATCTTGACGCTTTATAAACTGTGACACTAACTGCTCAATGAATACTTAAACAAGTGACCGTTTTCATCTTTATCTCACTATCATTTAATTTATATTGCAGCAATCCTTTTCTGATGGTCATCAAATCCTTGCAACATTGCAACATTCATCCCACAGCTGCCACCATGTTGTTGCATGGATTTGGTACATAAAGGCTCCTGGAAGACATTTTCATATTTTAATTAATAACTACTAATTATTTACATTTCTTAAAAGTCAAATTTTCTCACCTGCATTCATCTTAAAATCATTTAAATTTATTTGGCGTCACTTTATCTATTGAACATATTCATTGATCAACGCAATCATTATGCAAAGCACAGACAACATCAATGCATGAACATAACAAATATTCAATCGATGCAATTAATGTTCGGTTAGAAAAGAAACATATCAGCATCACATCAAGCACCATAAAAATTTCATAATTAAGTACATCTTCGTACAAAATACAAACCTATCATACTAAACACAAAATACCAAATAAACATCCTACTCCTTAAATAATATAATACGTTTATAGACTGCATTACGCTTTCAAGTTCTACATACTTATTCCGTCCATCTCGACTTGTCTCTGGTCAGGCCCTCTGGAAACTCTGGCTCTGTGCTACTCTCTGCTACTGATTTATATTCCACTCTATAATATACAGTCGTTTAAGGCTGCCCATTTCGCTCAGAAAATTACTTTTATTTTCATAACATTTTCCATATCTACCATTCACATTGCTCATTTACACACATGATCCGACCACATGCGTGGTGCTTGATACAGGCGTTAGTCAGAGGGTAGGGGCAGTTTGGAGGCGGAGAGTAAGTGGGCGTGCGTACTTTTCTCTAGGCTGACTTGTGTTTCCTGGTGCCTCACGCCTCCCGGCCGACACTCATGCCTCCTGACATACTTTCTTTTTCAAAATCACTTTCTCTGCCTTGTCCCTACTGTCATTAGCGTTAATTTCTCTTTGACCTAGGCTGCCTTCCGAGGTTTTATGGCCGTCTTTTTACTGTGAGCTGCGCGGGTCCTGTGTCCACGTTTGTGTTTTCTCTGCTCCCTCGATATCAGGTGCTAATTAGCTTCCCTTTCCCGGTTAGTATGACCGCTTGTTATTCTCCCTACTTAATTTATCTCCTCCATTTCTTCCTTATTACTTATTCTATTTTCTTCTCTTCTTTCTTCTTCCTTATTTTTTCTTTTTTCTTTTCTTCTTTCTTCTTCCTTGACGATACAGCATATGCTGTGGTGTGGGGTCACCACAGAGGGAACAGAGAAGGGACTATTGTCAGGTGCCTTAGACACGTGTCCTTGAGTAAGAAAGATAAGATAAGGTTTTAGTAGAAGAAAGTTGATGTTCTGCAAAATCGAAAATTAGATGTAAGACCACGAATGTTGCACAAGTTAATGAAGAAAAAGTTGAAGGAGGATGTCACGACACTTGAGGTTGATACCAGAAGAGCAGTCCGATGTGGGGACATTTGTGGTCCCCCCCCCGCCCCCCAGGCGTGGGACTCCGAGGCTGGTGTAGAGGTCGTCATATTAATTTTGAATTTTGAGCAAAGTATTTGTATGTAATTAGGTGCATGTAGTTTTGTGTGAAGGAAGAAAGTGTGTTTAGAAGGCAGGCTGTGACTGCCTCCTTGTATTGTGAGAGACAAACAACAAAGGCCAGAACAAGAAGAAAGTCATTGGTTTCTGGGAAGGCTTGGGGGGTGAAGCAGTAATCAGCTTTGGGCAATTAAATCGGAAGTGCCCCGTGGCCTTGCTGCGGTTACATATGGGCTGGTTATTGAATTTGGGAGTACTATGTATCATACTCCCCATCATCCTCTTTTTTGGACCTAGAGGAGGTCTGATATTATACGAGTTCCCCAGGTATAGACTTGTTCCCAAACTAACGCTGGGGCGGGGATTTCCTGCAGGACATGTACTACCACCGCCTCCCGACCATTTATCTCTGGCTCCTTTAACTCCACCCCCACCTCCCCCTCCCGCTGTGGGAACTGCTTTGTCGTGGTGGGGGAGCCTGAATGTCCCAATGACCTGGCGAGTGAGGCTAGAGGGAGCTTCAGCCCCTGCTCCACCCTACTTAAAAGGAGAGGGCTACCCATGCCAGCAAGGTCGCTATAGTATTTCAAACTCACGATGACCCACGAGGTGTTGGTCGCTTCAAGGAGCGGCGGTGCCAAATCTAACCCACCCCCTCAGAAAACGGAGACAACCGTTCTCTTTATTTGCATGTATGACTTTGTTATAAGAATCAAGACACCAACACGTGCTTATAAGAGAGAGTGAAACTCTGATATTTGTTTTTCCTGATATGTTTCTGATTCTGGGTCGGGAGCAGGTGGCAACGTCAACTGACCTGATATGCCACATTTTTTCATGAAGTATCTTCTTTTCTTTATATATATAACAATTATTCATATCACTTACTATCTAATGCAAAAATCAAAAGGTATTTAGAACATTTCATGCTAATATACCCTGGTTAGTGGACAGTTACCAGTTTATAGTGAATGTTTGGTTCAATATGTGGCAATAAGGCGGACAACACCTGGTGGGTCATCGTGAGTTTGAAATACTATAGTGAGGGACCAGACTAAATGGTTCCCAGAGTTAGGCTGTCATTACAGGTCAACGGCGTTGGTCACCTTTTGAGGTCGTCCTGTGTTGGATGGTTGGGTGTCTGGGCTGGGATGCGTTGTGGGGAGAGGTCTTAGCTCCATCGTGGACAAACTTTCGAATCATGAGTGACCACTTTTGAAAACGGTAGACGGTTTCCCTTGCCCCTGGAGCCATTTTATTTTTATAATATCCGTATGGGTAAAAGTAAAAATTCCTCTGGTCCTCGAGGGACGGTCGACGAAGTCTTCGAGACGTCACCCTCTGGTCGTAATGGTGATGTGCAGAAGCTTGTACTCCCCTTGCTGTTGCTTCCCATGGTGGAAGACCCCTTGGGTCAGTTCTTGATTATTGTCTTGACACTCTTATGATCATCAATGTCTATGTCTCCATGTCATACCGTGTTATCCATTCGGTTTTCAAGCCTTTTTGAACAGTTCTCCGTATCCGTCTGAAATACGAGGGCGATTGTCTATCTAACTAGTGCTATGTGACATTTGCTTTTGACATTGCCCCCAAAGATGTTCTAGAAGCAATAAATTATCTGCATCTTGGAGACAACAACTTAACTGCTGAGGTCATTCGATCATGCAATGTAGTTGATAGCGAAAATGACTATTGTCCTAATGTCTTTGATGATGATAAGGAACGTGCTTTCTAAGTTCGCCACCACCTACACCTTACTGGTTTGTAGCATACTATAGGGAAGGTCGAGGAAACTTTACTCACGCTACCAAGTATTTAGAAAGGGAGATCAGGGTCCTCCCTACAAATAACATCAAGAAATATGGCAAATGTGTATTGGTCAGAGCTAAAGATTTGACAAAGGCAATGATGCTCCTCCATCCACCTTGCCCTTCTGATGGGATCTTCGAATCCATCAAGCCACACCGAATATTCAGTTACTGCAAAGGACGCATTTACAACCAGGACCTGTATGAATCCTCAGAAGATGACATCCTTCAGCTATGCCCTGATATTGTATCGAGTGGCCAAACCTAAAAGAAATAGTAACATGATCATGCTCACTTTCTATGGTTCTTTTCTCCCTGATTGTGTTAAGATTGTTTATCTTTCTCTTTCATTAAAGGCATTTGTTGACCATCCTCTACAATGCTATGAGTGTTATGAGTTCGGTCATGGTAGGAAGAACTGTTCCAACCGTCCCCAGTGCGGTCACTGCTCAGCCCTTGACTCACACCCTACTCCTGAATGCGAATCAGAACATTATTACTTATATTATAGGAAGACTCACCCACTACGTTCTAGACAATGCAAGAGGTACCGTCTCGAGCAGGACATTCTTCACCTGACTAATTCTCTGTTCATTAGTCTTGGAAGTGGCAGGTGGGAACTCCTTTTTCCACAAAAAAGATGATGGAGCAAGGACCTATACCTCTTCTCTCCACTCCAGTTCGACCTCCTCTACCACAGGCAATAAGATTGTGACACCTTCCTGCCTTTCTCAACCACCAATTATTTCCTTCCATTTTTGTGAGCATCAGTTACCATGTCCGATAATTTTTTCTTCTTTTGGGAAGTGTCACCTCCTCCGCATCTTCAGCCAAGCCCTCCACTACATCATCAGCAAAGCCCTTCATTGCATCTTAACCAGCAACATTACATATTCCTCGTACAGGAGTTCATATTGCAAATGTCCACGTCCCAATGGATGCTCAACCACGAACGACCCCCAAGACTTTTAAAATCTCCACAGACAAATACAAACAAGTCTCCCAAGCTCCCTGGGGGTCTAGACTAAACGGGTGTACCCCCTAAAAAGATTCTTATGGGAGCGTCAGATGACCCTGAGCCAAACGTAACTAATGAAAGTGATACTTCCACATCCAAAATGGACATCGAGGGTCCTTCTGCCGTCTTCCCAGTAGGTTCTCCTCCAACAGCGATACCATACAGTGAGGAATCCTCCTCCTCCTCCGGAATTTTCAGGAGTTTCAGAGACTTGTGTACGGGTATCTATCCCTCACCAGTTACTCAATTTCGGGTTTCTGCTCCTACAAGCAACGTAGGACCAGATAAACCTCGCCGCCCAAGTAAGGTACCTAGTCAGTTTCACAAAACGAAGCTTCTCTCTGGGGTTTCCCTGAAAACCTCAAAATAGCAATATTCAAGATTCTGCAGTGAAATTATCACGGTCTGGGAGGAGCTCCGGGTGTTGATCTCTAAGTTTTCTCCTGTTTGCACTTGTTTGCAAGAGACAGTGCCTAGAGACTCCACTCACTTTAGTCCTCCTGAATATCGTGCTTTCTTCTCTTCAATTCCTGGTCAGGGCACCCATGGTGGCACTGCCATCTTAATTAGTAAGTTCCTTTTACTCACCTTCAAGCTCACTCGCCGTTGCTCGGTTGTTGCTGTTAAGATTTTTATAAATCGTTTTTATACATTGTGCAGTCTGTATATGCCTCCTATTGAAAGGAATGAGCTTTATAACCTTTTAAATGCTCTCTCTTTTCTTTTATTGGGTGGCTTCAAAGGTTGCCATCTTTGTGCGATGACACTGTCAATCCTCGTGGTGTTTTTCTTGCTTCTTTTATAGAGGATTCAGGATTAGGGATTCTAAACTCTGGAAATATTATCTATTTTCATAGTCAAACCGGTACTTTTACAACAATATATCTTTCTCACCGTTACTCTAATTCACTTCTTGATTTTAATTGGCGTGTTTTACCAGATTTATATAGAAGCAATTACTTCCCAGTTCTATTAGAGTCAATTCATTTTACATCACAGCCACGTCCACCATGGTGGCGTCTAGATAAGGGGGATTTACAACTATTCACAGAATTCAGCGCCCCTGCCAGCTCAGTGGACGAGATAGGAAACTGAGATGAGGCTGCAACATACTTCACTGATGTCTTGCATTCCGATGCTATTCACTCCATTCCTAATACCTCTGGCCGATTTCCTAAATGCCCTATTATACAGCTGCAGTTCAAGAAAAGCGTGCTGCCTTCTATCGCCTTCGACGACATCGTGCGGACATTCACAGCTTGGAAGCTATTCGACAAGCGCGTGCCCGTGCTCGCCGTACCTTAACAACAGTAAAAGTTTCACCAAAATCCCTATAAGAAGACAACCAAGACTCAGCAAAGAAAACAAGATCACCTGTAGAGTGACCTCGACGGAACAAATACTGGCGATCAGATATAAGGTCGTGGAGTTGTAGATTGTTTAAAAACCTTCTTGTTGGGGACACATTAAAAAAAAAAAAAAATTAGCGAGGCAGGAAATGCAAGAAATAGAATGATTTTTTTTTTTTTTTTTATGTAGGAGGGACACTGGCCAAGGGCAACAAAAATCCAATAAAAATAAAGAAAATGCCCACTGAAATGCCAGTCCCATAAAAGGGTCAAAGCAGTAGTCAAAAACTGATGGATAAGTGTCTTGAAACCTCCCTCTTGAAGGAATTCAAGTCATAGGAAGGTGGAAATACAGAAGCAGGCAGGAAGTTCCAGAGTTTACCAGAGAAAGAGATGAATGATTGAGAATACTGGTTAACTCTTGCGTTAGAGAGGTGGACAGAATAGGGGTGAGAAGAAAGTCTTGTGCAGCAAGGCCGCAGGAGGAGGGGAGGCATGCAGATTTTTTTTTTATGTAGGAAGGATACTGGCCAAGGGCAACAAAAATCTAATCAAAAAAATGCCCACTGAGATGCCAGTCCCATAAAAGGGTCAAAGCAGTGGTCAAAAATTGGTGGATAAGTGTCTTGAAACCTCCCTCTTGAAGGAATTCAAGTCATAGGAAGGTGGAAATACAGAAGCAGGCAGGGAGTTCCAGAGTTTACCAGAGAAAGGGATGAATGATTGAGAATACTGGTTAACTCTTGCGTTAGAGAGGTGGACAGAATAGGGGTGAGAGAAAGAAGAAGTCTTGTGCAGTGAGGCCGCGGAAGGAGGGGAGGCATGCAGTTAGCAAGATCAGAAGAGCAGTTAGCATGAAAATAGCGTTAGAAGACAGCTAGAGATGCAACATTGCGGCGGTGAGAGAAAGGCTGAAGACAGTTAGTTAGAGGAGAGGAGTTGATGAGACGAAAAGCTTTTGATTCCACCCTGTCTAGAAGAGCAGTATGAGTGGAACCCCCCCAGACATGTGAAGCATACTCCATACATGGACGGATAAGGCCCTTTAAACACTTTAAACACTTTAAACACTTTATTATGTTTGTCATTTTACAGTTGAGTTAAGACTTAGTATAATTTTATAACAAACAAACAGCCCTTAGTAAGCAACTGCTTTATGGGCAGACAAAAAAAAAAAAAAATAAATAAATAAATAAAAAAAATAATTTATTTATATATTAGGACTAATTATAAAAGTAACTTAAAAAAAAAAAAAAAAAGAAGAAGAAAGAAGAAGAACATTTAATCCTATATATTAGAGTAATAAAACACTTGTCCATATAATGAAGAATTATCCTTGAGTTTGTACCTTGTGCAATAACAGGAAATCTAAATTTGTAACTATAATAATAATAATATGGGTATATGAAAATATAAATAAGTTGCTAAGTCTAAAGGAACTCCTCATATGAAGCACAAATTACCTTTGTTAATACCTAATAATACTGATTTTGGAAGAAATTGCACAGAACAGAGAATAAAATAGCACTTTAACAAATAAATAATAATAATAATAATAATAATAATAATAATAATAATAACAATAATAATAATAATAATAACAACAACAACAACAACAACAACAACAACAACAACAACAACAACAACAACAACAACAACAACAACAACAACAACAACAATAATAATAATAATAATAATAATAATAATAATAATAAGAAGAAGAAGAAGAAGAAGAATAAAGATACTGACACTAATAATACAATGTAAATGCATGAAGAATTTATCAATAATAGGAAAAAGTTGAATAAATAAGATACAGGAAAATATAGTATATTATTAGATATACTTTTCACTATTGTCATTTCACATGAATTATTGACTACTGTGATGATACTAGTACATGAGGGTAATGTCTGATGAGCTAGCGTATGACATATAACATATAACAAGCGTATAACATGTGTATAACTAATAAGCGTATAACAAATGACTCTTTAATTTTGTTTTGAAGCAAGATAGACTCTTTGATTGTTTTATATCACCTGGTAAATAATTCCAAATCTTAGGTCCTATATACATGGTAGAGTGTTTGAACAGTGTTAAATTAGGTCTGGGAATGTAAAGTGAATACTGGTTTCGAGTTTGGTAATTGTGTAAAGGTTGTGTATTGTAGTTATTTAAATTTAATGTTTTGTACATGAATGATGCAATGGAGAGTTGAGATAAATCAGCAAGGTTTAGGATATTGAGACTTTTAAATAATGGTTGAGTATGTTCATTAAAATCACTGTTTGTTAATATTCTAATAATTTTTTTATGAAGTATATTAACCTGGGATAGATGACAAGGGTAGGTTTGGGACCAGATAGGATTACAATAGGTAAGGTGTGGGTATATATGAGCATAGTACAGACATTTAAGAATTTTAATTGGGGCAAAGTGTTTTACTTTGAGAAGTAGGGGAATGATTCTGGATAGCCGTAGACAGAGATTGGAGATATGGTGCTTAAAAGTTAGGTGTTTGTCAAAAATTACACCAAGGAATTTTATTTTGTCTACTTGTAAGATACTTTCATTTAGTATGGTTAGGTTGGGTAGAGGTTGGTGTATGGTAATAGTCTTAGTGAATAGAATATAGTGAGTTTTTGTGGTATTAACTGTAAGTTTGTTAGCCAGGCACCAGTTCGAGAATTTTTGAAGTTCTATATTTGTCTTATTAATTAGTTCTGTTGGATTTTCTCCTATCAAATAGAATGTGGCATCATCTGCAAATAGTATAGTGTGGAGAGTGTCAGAAATGTTAGAGATGTCATTGATGTATATAAGAAAAAGGATAGGACCCAGTATACTTCCTTGAGGTACTCCTAACTCTACAGGTTTAGTTGAGGATGAGGTGTTGTTGAAAATGGTGTACTGTTGTCTGTTATTTAAATATGATCGAAACCAGTCATGGACACAACCCCGGACACCATAGTGGTACATTTTAGCAAGGAGGATACTGGATTGGACTGTGTCAAATGCCTTACTAAAATCTATAAAGACTGAAAGTATGGATTTGCTTTTGTTAAGTGCAGTATAAAGGTCTGACGTGAAGGTGTTTATGGCATCAAAGGTGTTTAATCCTGATCTAAAGCCAAACTGCCTATTATTTAAAATATCTCTTTTCTTCAGGTATAGCATAAGTTGATATTTCATTAAAGATTCAAATATTTTTGAGAAATTTGATAATATAGAGATGGGTCTGTAATTACAAAGATCAGTTTTGTTACCAGTTTTGTGTATTGGAATAATTTTAGCAAGTTTAAATTTTTCTGGAAACATTCCTGTGGTAATTGATTGGTTAAAAAGGATTGTGAGGGGTATGGAAAATAATGTATTATATTGTTTTATTATATGGATAGGTATTTCGTCAATATGTCCTTTTTTATTTTTGAGGGCATTTATTACTTGTATTGTGTCATCGGGTGTTACGAGAGGCATCACCATGGAGTGAGGATAGTTTCCGCGAAGGAATGATTTTGGGGAGGTGTCTGTGGGAGGCAGTTTGTTTGCAAGTTTTGGGGCAATATTTGTAAAGTGGTCATTAAATGCCTCTGATACTTCAAGTTGGGTGTCAAAAAATTGATTATTGAGAAAAACTGATTTTGTAGTGGAGCTGGGTGTTTTAATAGAGTTAGAGAGTTCATTTATAGTTAGCCATATCTTTTTGGTGCTTAAACGAAAGTCAGAAAATCTTTGTAGGTAGTAATTTTGCTTTGTGATTTGAATTAACTTTGTTAGGTAGTTTCTAAATTGTTTATACACATCAAAATCAATGATCCCCAATTTATAAGATTTATACAAATTATATTTGTGATGTATAGATTTTATAATACCTTGAGTGATCCATGGGTTTTGAAGTCTTTTAGTTGAGATTTGCTTTGTTACTTTGGGGAATGAAGAGTAATATAAGCTGTAAATTGTGTCTAAGAATACATTGCAATTTATGTTTGTATCATGGTGAGTTAATAGAGAATACCAGTTTACTTCTGATAGTTTAGCTTGAAATTTAGCACAATTTTCAATATTTTTTATCCTGAAAGATAATTTGTGGGTCTCATTTAACTTTTCTATGATGGGGAGGTTCAGATATATTGGGAGATGGTCACTCAGAGGAGGAAAAAGAATCCCAGGAGAAGAAGGGGCTGTAAAGTTTGTCCATATGTGGTCTAGAAGGGAAGGAGTTGCTGTGGAGTTGTCGTCAAGGAATCGTGTAGGGCGTGATATGTGTGGAATGTAGTTACAAGACTGCATCATGCTCAAGAAGTTGTTTGTTGGTGGATGATCATTGTGTTCCAATAAGTTAATGTTGAAATCCCCAGTTATGATGCATTTATTATTCATGAAAAAATTTTGTGAAAGTAATTCATCCATAAGGTCAGTGAATTCCTTGACTTGGTGGTGTTTACTATGGGGACGGTAAAGGGAAGAAATGACGTAGCTGGTATTTCCAACAGTGATTTTAACTGTGCAAAGTTCGATGTTGTCCGTACACATACAATAATCAATTTGTGGGCTACTGGAGATACTGTCCTTGACATATATGGCAACACCACCATATCCAACAGGTCTAAATGTGTGGTAAGATTTAAAACCATTAATTTCATGGAGTGGTGCTGTGTTCGGACTGAGCCATGTTTCACTGAGGCACAGGATATCAGGAATTTTAGGAAGAGAAGTAATAAGGGAAATGAGTTTATCATAATTTTTGTTCAAAGATCGAGTATTAACATGAAATATATTCAAATAGTCTGGGCAATTTGTAGGAAGTGATAGATTGTAGGAGTGAATGTCATGATATTTACAAATATTATCTATGTTAATTGATTCTTACATAGCATTGATTATTTCTAGATCTATACTGTTTCTATCATTTATTTCTTCATTGTTAAAGAGAGTGTTATATAAATTTATGTCAGGTAGATTCATAGAATAAGCTGAGAGATAAGAAGTAAAAATACAGGATATGTGAGTAAGGTAGGAGTATGAATATACTCGTAGATTTGGAAGGGTGAGAGTGTAAAAGAGAGGATAGAGTGGTATAATATTAGAAAAAAGAGGTAGAAGTTAAGTTAAAGGTAGGGGACGTTAGAAAGAATAAAGTGATGCAAGTTTTAAGAAGAATGGAGAAAAAAAAAACGGGTACAGAGAAATAATTGTCTGCATTAGGAATGCACTATTTGGGTTATAGTCCAATATAAGGTAATATAAACATCATTACTGATGTCACAATCTTGTGTATCATTGACCAATTTGATAACTTGAATGCTTTTACAATGGCTACGATTTTTGTGAGGTTGCTGCTGGTTTAAATACTGGGTGCTTTTCCAGGAATGAAGCCAGGGTTGATTCTGATGTGATAATGTATTTTGAGGTGGAATTTTTTTATTTGACAATGATCTTTCCGTCAGAAGTGTAGCACTGCTGGAAGAGGTATTTGTGTTGTGCTCTAATGTTGCGTACCACTGTGTAGATTGATCGTCGTCTGGGGGTGAGTGATTCATTTATGTATAATTGTGGCTTAACTGTGATACAGGCTTGGACTAATTCAGAGTTAGCAGCTGGGGAGGAGGGGGTGAAAGAACCCTGAGGAACATCACTGTTAATAGATTTAGTAGAACAGTGACCGTCTACCACAGCAGCAATAGAACGGTCAGAAAAGAAACTTGAGATAAAGTTACAGAGAGAAGGATAGAAGCCGTAGGAGGATAGTTTGGAAATCAAAACTTTGTGCCAAACTCTATCAGAAGCTTTTGATATGTCCAAAGCAACAGCAAAAGTTTCACCAAAATCTCTAAAAGAGGAAAACTTAGTAAGGAAAGCCAGAAGATCACCAGTAGAGCGGCCTTGACGGAACGCATACTGGCGATCAGATAGAAGGTTGTGAAGTGATAGATGTTTAAGAATCTTCCTGTTGAGGATAGATTCAAAAACTTAGATAGGCAGGAAATTAAAGCAATAAGACAGTAGTTTGAGGGATTAGAACGGTCACCTTTTTTAGGAACAGGCTGAATGTAGGCAAACTTCCAGCAAGGAGGAAAGGTAGATGTTGATAGACAGAGCTGAAAGAGCTTGACTAGGCAAGGCGCAAGAACGGACGCACAGTTTCAGACAACAAAAGAGTTTTTAGCAAAGGTTTGAGCAAAGAGTTCAGCTTTAGAAATAGATGTGATAGCAGTGGTGCCATCTGGTTGAAATAAAGGAAGCAAAGAAGAAGAAGCAAAGTTATTGGAGATATTTTTGGCTAGATGCCAGAAGTAACGAGGGGGGTTAGATCTTGAAAGGTTTTGACACTTTCTGTTAATGAATGAGTTTTTGGGTAGCTGGAGAACAGACTTGGCATGGTTCCGGGCAGAAATATAAAGTGCATGAGATTCTGGTGATGGAAGGCTTAAGTACCTTTTGTGGGGTACCTCTCTATCATGTACAGCACGAGAACAAGCTGTGTTAAATCAAGGTTTGGAAGGTTTAGGTCGAAAAAAAGAGTGAGGAATGTACGCCTCCATGCCAGACAGTATCAACTCTGTTATGCACTCAGCACACAAAGGCGGGTCTCTGACACAGAAGCAATAGTCATTCCAAGGAAAATCAGAAAAATACCTCCTCAGATCCTCCCAACTAGCAGAGGCAAAACGCCAGAGGCACCTTCGCTTAGGGGGATCCTGAGGAGGGATTGGAGCGATAGGACAAGATACAGATATGAGATTGTGATCGGAGGAGCCCAACGGAGAAGAAAGGTTGAGAGCATAAGCAGAAGGATTAGAGGTCAGGAAAAGGTCAAGAATGTTGGGCATATATCCAAGACGGGCAGGAATACGAGTAGGGTGTTGCACCAATTGTTCTAGGTTGATGAGGATAGCAAAGTTGAAGAATAGTTCACTAGGATGGTCAGTGTAGGGAGAGGAAAGCCAAAGCTGGAGGTGAACATTGAAGTCTCCAAGAATGGAGATCTCTGCGAAAGAGAAGAGGGTCAGAATGTGCTCCACTTTGGAAGTTAAGTAGTCAAAGAATTTCTTATAGTCAGAGGAGTTAGGTGAGAGGTATACAGCACAGATAAATTTAGTTTGTGAGTGACTCTGTAGTCGTAGCCAGATGGTGGAAAATTCGGAAGATTCAAGAGCGTGGGCACGAGAGCAGGTTAGGTCATTGCGCACATAAACGCAACATCCAGCTTTGGATCGAAAATGAGGAGAGGGAAAGTAGAAGGGAACAGAAAAGAGGGTACTCTCAGTTGCCTCAGACACCTGAGTTTCAGTGAGGAAAAGAAGATGAGATTTAGAAGAGGAGAGATGGTGTTCTACAGATTGAAAATTAGATCTTAGACCGCGAATGTTGCAGAAGTTAATGAAGAAAAAGTTGAGGCGGGGTGTCAAGACACCGACCTGGGGACATTTATGGTCCCCAGGTGGGGACTCCGAGGCTGGTATAGGAGTCGCCATGATAATTTTGAGTGAAGGGTGTGTGTGTGCTATTAGGTGCTTGTAGTTTTGTGCGGAGGAAAAGAGTTGTCTTCAGAGGGGAGGCTGTGACTGCCCCCTTGTGTTGTGAAACACAAAGGGAAACGTTCTGTGAGGTCACAGCTGAGTTTAATGATAAGTTCACAGCACCACCTGAACAGTGCTTTAGACCTCACTGGGAGTAATTATCTTTTCGGCAGGTGTCTACTGCCTCCTGATTGTAAGATTATAGCGGTAACCGTTTTTGGGAACAGGTTTAATGTAGGCAAACAGGTTTAATGTAGGTTTAATGTAGGCAAACTGTGCCTCCGTGCAAGCACGGAGGCACAGTTTCGGAGAACAATAGGAGGGACCCAATCAGGTCCATAGGGCTTCTGAGGGTTAAGGCCAGGGAGGGCAAGGAAAACATAAATGTGAAGGATCTTAATAGGTAGCATGAAGTAGTTGGAAGGTGGAGGAGAGGCAGGAAATCCTGAATCATCCAAGGTAGAGTTATCAACAAAGGTTTGAGCGAAAAGTTCGGCTTTATAGATAGATGAGATGGCAGCGATGGCATCAGTTTGAAATAGAGGAGGGAAAGTAGAAGTAAAGTTATTGTAGATGTTTTTGGCTCACAAGGGGGAGTTAAATCTTGAATTATGTTGACACTTTATTAATGAAGGAGTTTTTGGTTAGTTGGAATACAAATTTGCTATGATTCCAAGTAGAAATATAAAATGCATGTGAGATTCAGGTGATGCAAGCCTCAAGTACTTATAGTTGGCCACCTTCCTATCATGCATAACACGAGAACATAGTGTGTAACCAAGGTTTGGAAAGTTTGGAATGGAAAGTGAGGAATGTTCGCCTCCATGCCAGATATTATCACCTTTATTATGCACTCAGCACAGAGAGACAGGTCACTGACATGGAATCAGCAGTCATTCCAAGGAAAATCAGAATAATACTATCTCAGGTCTCTTTAATTAGCAAAGGCAGAACGCCTGAGGAACCTCCGCTTTGGGGGATACTGAGGAGGAATTAGAGTGATAGGACATCATACAGATATGAGGTTGTGATCAGAGGAGCCCAATGGAAAATATAAAGTGGCAGCATAAGCAAATGGATTAAGTGTTAGGAATATGTCAAGAATGAAGGGTGTATCTCCAAGACCGTCAGGGATACCAGTAGGATGTTGCACTAATTTCTGTAGGTCATGGTGGATAGGAAAGTCAAAGGCTAGTTCACTCGGACCGCCAGTGAATGGAGAGGAAAGTCAAAGCTGGTGTTGAACATTGAGGTTTTCAAGAATGGAGATTACCACGAGAGGCACGGAAAGAATGTGCTTCGCTATGGAAGTTGTTAGTCAAAGATTTATTTATTTATTTATTTATTTATTTTTTTTAGCCGGAAGAGTTAGGTAAGAGGTATACAATACAAATAAATTTAGTTTGAGATGACTCTGTAGTCGTAGCCATATGGTGGAAAATTCGAAAAATTAGAGAGCGTGGGCACGAGAGTAAGCTAAGTCGCAGCGCACATAGACGTAACGTAACATCAGCTTCATACTGAAAACAAGGATAGAAAAATTAGGAGGGAATATAAAGCGGGCTACTGTCAGTTGCCTCAGACCTGTTTCCGTGAAGTAAAGAAGATGAGGTTCAGTAGAGCAGTGGTTCTAGAGATTGAAAATGAGGTCTAAGGCCACGAATGTTGCAGGAGTTAATGAAGAAAAAGTTGAAGGGGGTGTCAAGACACTTAAGGTTGATACAAGAAGAATAGTCCGACCTTAGGACATTTGTGGTTCCCAAAAACAGGGACTCTGAGGCTGGTGTAGGAGTCGCCATATTTAATTTAGAATTTTGAGTGAAGACTGTGCATGTGATTAGATGTATGTAGTTTTGTGTGAAGGAAGAGATTTGTCAGGCTATGACTGCCCCCTTATGTTGTGAGACAGAGGGAAATATTCAGTGAGGTCACAGGTGAGCTATTGATAAGTTCACAGCACCCCTTGATTCATTGCTTCAAACTCACTGGGAATAATTGTTGTTTCGATAGATGCCTACTGTCTCTTCCTCTACCGCGTGCTTGATAGTTAAGTGATGACGTCAATTCTCTTATCGGCAGACGTCGACGCTAAGTTTGATATTCAGTGTTCTGTCTCCCAGTGGCGGTGCACGTTGAACTCAATGAAGATAGCCACAGTCTTGAAGCATACGACGCACTGGTCTTGAAGCATACGAGGCACTGGGCCTGTCCAAAGCGCTCGACGATGTACTTTTGCTTCCTCCCTGGATTGAAGATGGCAATGGTGTTTTGGCAGAAATTATTTATTTTTTTGGCTGGAGTTTAGCGGGCAGGATTGCATTGTTAATGCCAAGCTGGGTGCCGGCCGGATGCTAGCCCTTTGGGTGTAGTATATTGCCCGCGGGCCGTAGTTTGCCTGCCTTGGCAATGACAAAAGAGATACATGGGATGAGAATTCCTCACGAAAGAAGTTTTAAAATTTACATTCCTAAGAGAGGTATGAGTTAAGAGGGAACTTGATTGTTAAGTTATATTACGTAAGTCATATGAAACTGCATTGCCCTTCTCTTGTTATGTACTTGTCAGTACTTATTAATTTTGTAGGAAATAGGTAGTATTCTGTCTGTGGCTGAGCCATGGTTCAATGTGTCTATTTATTGTATCAGTCATGACTCGATTAGGAAATGGTTCATTGGATTTCATTTGAAGATCACAATAGAATGAAAACAGAAGGGCTTCCTCGACAGAAATGGAGGTTACCTGGGACCGGGAAGGAGACAGCTGGTGATCTCAGTGCGAGGCAATATCCTAACGTACCACACGCTCTATCATCTTGTTGTGGCCTTTGTTCTGACTGAACTTTACCAGAGTAGTAATATTGGAAAACTGCGTTTTTCTACACATGAATATACGTTACACACAAATAAGACAAATTTCAAACCCCGCCTGGCACTTAGTGGTCCCATGATACTGACAGAGGTCTTTTAAGTGGTATAGACCCGATACCACTTAAAAGACCTCTATCAGTGTCTATCCCCTATACTATAGGGAAATGGCAATGTAAGCAAAATTCTCAGAATCAGTTATCAAGGTAGACAAAGAAATAATGGTTTCAAGCTTGAAAAGTTACATTTAAAAAGAGATAGGAAGGAATAGTGGTGGAAGTTTAGTGCCCTCCACGAGAATGATGTTCCCTTGTGGCAGACGAATATTACAAATCCTATCACTGGATTAAGAGAAATACAAATACTGACACTTTTATAGATTTTTAATAAATAATGGAATAATCCGAAATAATAATAATAAAAAGAAAGGAATTCAGAAATACAAAATAAATGGTAGCGTACTCTTCAGTTACATAAAAACTGCGATGGAGATATTTTCGCGACTACTGAGTTGCGGGGGAGACCAGAGAATAAATAAATAAATAACAAATATAACCAAATAGTATGTATAGACCTGAGGACAGTCTCACACGGTGATCTCGAACCAGGTGGTTACGCTAGTCACGTGGAGAAAACCAACAAAAAAGAACGAAAAAATGCGAATATCTATCCACTCAGAAATAGTTTATCAACAGGAATATCTGAGGAGAATCCGAGAGGATCTGAGGAGAATCCAAGAGAGTCTGGCTTTAGTAAAATTATTGTTAAACAAACACTTACTTAATTTTACAGGAAATGGAGGAGGAGATTATCAGACTGCATGCTCACCTGAGGAGAATCCAAGAGAGTCTGGCTTTGCTTGTGAGGAAATCGGCGGGAAACTAAGGATAAAGGTTTCCAATGGGGAAATTTATTAAGAGTTATAATTTTGTTTTTAGTGGGGGGGGCAACTAGGTTGTGAGTTCAGGGATGAAAAATATGAATAATTAAGTTACTGTTTACTTTATAGTTGTTACTTTAAGAAGTTTAATTCAATGGACTTTTGAAATCAATTGGGGAATTAGTCAAAGTCTGGTATCTCTTCCTGGCTTGAGTAGCAACAGGGGTAAGAGGACGGCGAAGCAAAGAAGACTTATTAGATTCGTCAACCTCATTGGCGCGGCGTAATTATCTGGGATTTGTTTGAGCTGGTTTAAGACCTTACCATTATAGAATTAATTTTATCGTATTAAGGGCTCCCCATTCTCTGGGATTAGATGAAAAATTCGCCTCTATAACCTGGCCAAGCAAGAGAAATTACGTTTATTCACGGGGTAAATTTATGATAGAAGTGGTCAACATAGTGACGCTGAGAGGGGGGGGGGGAAAGCAAGGACAAAAGGACACTGAGGAGAGGAGGGGAAGGAGGGGGGTTAGTCACATGGTACTGAGATTCTGGTCATCCCCGCACATTACATGGGCCTTAGCCTAAAAAAAAAGTAGAAATATACATAATTATTTTTCCAGCACTACAGAAGGAATTAGTTCTCAAATAGTGATGGATTAACAGAATAGACTCAGTAATCAGGCTGTTATTGCTGATTCATAAGGAATCTTTAAAAGAGGATTAGACTTTTTTTTTTTTTATGAGGATTATAGATGGAAATAGATAGGTATGTTTCATTTATATGAAATATAGTGCTGATTCATTAGGGGGCTTTAAAAGAAGATTAGACCATTTATTTGGATGAGGATGATAGATGGAAATAGGGAGGCATATTTCACCTATATGAAATACACCTATTCTCACCTCTCTGCCATGTGTAGGCCTGATGGCTTTTATGAAGCTTTTATGAAATGTGGTACATCTGTACAGTTCAACAGTTTTAACAGTTCAACAGTTTTAAATCTTATTCATTTAGCCCACAATAAATGTTTACAAGATAGGAATCATAATGGAAATAACCTACCACTTTATTTTATAGTGTGTGTGTGTGTGTGTGTGTGTGTGTGTGTGTGTGTGTGTGTGTGTGTGTGTGTGTGTAATTCTCCGGTCAATGTTAAGAAAAGTCTCATTGCAGATTATTATTATTATTATTATTATTATTATTATTATTATTTTCTTTTTCTGGTAGATTTCGATTTGTTTTGAATAAGTCTGCTAACCGTTTTCGTCGCAAAGTGGTAATTTTCTATTGTTATTATTGTTCCAGTAATTTTTTATTCACCACTGCTCTGATTGAGGCTGCACACCGCTTGTACCGGAGAGATCACTGGTTGCTTGACTTACTGGATGTTGCTGGAGATGACGATGGCAGGATAATCAAAGAAATAATGGGTTCAAGCTTGAAAAGTTAGATTTAAAAAGAGATAGGAAGGCATTAGTTCTCAAACAATGGTGGATTATCAGAATAGACTCAGTAATCAGGCTGTTAGTGCTGATTCATTTTTTCGATGAATATTGTAGGTAACTTGGAGGTCGTGGGTAGCGGTTTGGATTATGGTTGATTATGCGAGTAAAAGAACACAAAGTTGATAAGAATTCTTGATTTAATGATGGACAGAGATGCACACGCGTTATACCGAGGCAGATTACGACTGACATGACGATGCTTGATTTTCTCTTTCTGAAAACCGACTCTGCCTCTGATCTGAACTCTGACGGACTGAACTGAACTGATGTGCTATCTCTGGAACTCCACTCTATCTGATCTCTCTCTGAACTCTATGTGAACTGATGTCTACACGTACAGGTTCTATTTTGTGTGAAATTAAATGGATAAGGATTCAGAATCTGAGATGAAGAAATGACCAAACAGGTGCCTGTAAATGGGATGAAGGGACCAATGGTAGTGGTCGTTATTCTGGCCAATGACCAGGGAGGAACGACGCTGGCAATGCAGATGTTTTCCCCTAAGAACTGGCAGGAATGTAGTGAAGGTATGGTATTCCCTTGAGAGGGCGATAGAAAGGAGAAAAGGTTAAAATAGATAAGGCTGGCCACGTGGGCACGTGGGATGAAATATACGGATGGTGATATATATATATATATATATATATATATATATATATATATATATATATATATATATATATATATATATATATATATATATATATATATATATATATATATAATATTGAATGTTATGGCTGATGCGACTAATACAGTGCCTTCCTACACGAAAAATGCGTCCTCACTTTTGAACATAACAATAATGAGAGCAATAAGATATGAGCAATTAATAGATAGCACATGATATCAGAGAGAATACAGAAACGATATCCTTAATTATAATATACAGACATAATACCATAATACAATACATATACAACACATATAAGTAAGAGAAATATACACAGATATACAGGATATTGAAACTGAACCTTAGAGTGGGAACGAAGTTTCAGTCTGTAAGAACAAGAGATGTGTGTGTGTGTGTGTGTGTGTGTGTGTGTGTGTAATTAGGCTTGAGGAGCTTTGAGGATCAGTTGAATCAGAATGAAGCGTTACTGATGTGCACACTCATCATCGAACCCTTTGTCCACACACTTCAAATGATCGACATGAACGATTTGTTTTACTAAGATCTAGAATTTTTGCTTGGTGGCCATAGAGAGATTCGGTTACACGATGTGGCCCAGTGAACAATGGATCCAACTTAGAGCATCGATCTTGAACTCTGGTGAAAACGATATCATCGATTTTGATGGAAGAATCTGTCGCTCTACGATATTGTTTCCGCAACATCTCGGTTTGCGATGCAGTGAGGCGATCGTGAATGAGCTTATGAGTGTACTGAAAATCGCATAGACGATATTTAACTTAGTCATCCATGTTGTAGATAGGACGCAGCGCGCTGTGAAGAAATTCATATGGAAAGCGCTTGTCATTACCAAACAGCACACAATGGGGAGACGTTGATAGTAGAGTGAATCGCTGAGTTTAGAGAACGGGCTAGCTGAGGAAGCCATTCGTCCCCTGAGTGCATTGCTTCTGTTATGTAACGCAGTACGTCAAGGATTCGTTTATGCTTCTGTTATGTAACGCAGTACGTCAAGGATTCGTTTATTACAATGATCTACTTTGCTGTTTGAACTGGGCGAGTGAGTGACAATGTTACATTTCTTGATATGGAATTTGTTACAAATCTCCTGTCTGACAGCGTTATTGAATTCAGCGCCATTTTCAAATAAGAGGACACGAGGAGAGTCATAAGGATAAATTATGTTGTCAATGATCGCGCGACCAACAGAATTTGCAGTTTTGTCCTTGAGAGCAACGAGAATGGTGGAACACAAATGAAACTATCCACACAAACTAGAAGATACTGGTAACCGTTCTCTCTAAGTGGAAGCCTGAGCAAATCAACAGACTGAATCCCAGAGCTGAAGCGATGAGGCATGGAAGTGAGGGACTGTCGGTGTCAGGCACCCTGAGAGCAGAGCGCACAACGCTGAAAGATATCTTTCTTCATAGTTGACCAGAAATATGATCATTTTGCTTGCGCGAGGTATCTGTCGACCGTGGGGGTGAGTTTTATGTAGGAAGGACACTGACCAAGGGCAACAAAAATCCAATAAAAAAAAAATGCCCACTGAAATGCCAGTCCCATCAAAGGGTCAAAGCAGTGGTCAAAAATTGATGAATAAGTGTCTTGAAACCTCCCTCATGAAGGAATTCAAGTCATAGGAAGGTGAAAATACAGAAACAGGCAGGGAGTTCCAGAGTTTACCAGAGAAAGGGATGAATGATTGAGAATACTGGTTAACTCTTGCGTTAGAGAGGTGGACAGAATAGGGGCGAGAGAAAAAAGAGAGTCTTGTGCAGCGAGGCCGCAGGAGGAGGGGAGGCATGCAGTTAGCAAGATCAGAAGAGCAGTTAGCATGAAAATAGCGGTAGAAAACAGCTAGATATGCAACATTGCGGCGGTGAGAAAGAGGCTGAAGACAGTCAGTTAGAAGAGAGGAGTTGATGATACGAAAAACTTTTGATTCCACCCTGTCTAGAAGAGCAGTATGAGTGGAACCCTCCCAGACATGTGAAGCATGCTCCATACATGGACGGATAAGGCCCTTGTACAGAGTTAGCAGCTGGGGGGGGGGGTGTGAGAGAAACTGGCGGAGACGTCTCAGAACGTCTAACTTCATAAAAGCTGTTTTAGCTAGAGATGAGATGTGAAGTTTCAGTTCAGATTATAAGTAAAGGACAGACTGAGGATGTTCAGTGTAGAAGAGGGGGACAGTTGAGTGTCATTGAAGAAGAGGGGATAGTTGTCTGGAAGTTTGTGTCGAGTTGATAGATGGAGGAATTGAGTTTTTGAGGCATTGAACAATACCAAGTTTGCTCTGCCCCAATCAGAAATTTTTGAAAGATCAGAAGTCAAGCGTTCTGTGGCTTCCCTGCGTGAAATGTTTACCTTCTGAAGGGTTGGACGTCTATGAAAAGACGTGGAAAAGTGCAGGGTGGTTTCATCAGTGTAGGAATGGATAGGACAAGAAGTTTGGTTTAGAAGATCATTAATGAATAATAAGAAGAGAGTGTTGGGTGACAGGACAGAACCCTGAGGAACACCAATGTTAATAGATTTACGAGAAGAACAGTGACCGTCTACCACAGCAGCAATAGAACGGTCAGAAAGGAAACTTGAGATGAAGTTACAGAGAGAAGGAGAGAAGCCGTAGGAGGGTAGTTTGGAAATAAAAGCTTTATGCCAGACTCTATCAAATGCTTTTGATATGTCCAAGGCAACAGCAAAAGTTTCACCAAAATCTTTAAAAGAGGATGACCAAGACTCAGTACGGAAAGCCAGAAGATCACCAGTAGACCGGCCTTGACGGAACCCATACTGGAGATCAGATAGAAGGTTGTGAAGTGATAGATGTTTAAGAATCTTCCTGTTGAGGATAGATTCAAAAACTTTAGATAGGCAAGAAATTAAAGCAATAGGACGGTAGTTTGAGGGATTAGAACGGTCACCCTTTTTAGGAACAGGTTGAATGTAGGCAAACTTCTGTGTTGACAGACAGAGCTGAAAGAGTTTGACTAGGCAAGGTGCAAGAACGGACGCACAGTTTCGGACAACAATAGGAGGGACCCCATCAGGTCCATAATCCTTCCGAAGGTTTAGGCCAGCAAGGGCATGGAAAACATCATTGTGAAGAATTTTAATAGGTAGCATGAAGTAGTCAGAGGGTGGAGGAGAGGGAGGAACAAGAACAGAATCGTCCAAGATAGAGTTTTTAGCAAAGGTTTGAGCGCACAGTTCAGCTTTAGAAATAGATGTGATAGCAGTGGTGCCATCTGGTTGAAATAGAGGAGGGAAAGAAGAAGAAGCAAAGTTATTGGAGATATTTTTGGCCAGATGCCAGAAGTCACGAGGGGAGTTAGATCTTGAAAGGTTTTGACATTTTCTGTTAATGAAGGAGTTTTTGGCTAATTGGAGAACATAATTGGCATGGTTCCGGCAAGAAATATAAAGTACATGAGATTCTGGTGATGGAAGGCTTAAGTACCTTTTGTGGGCCACATCTCTATCATGTATAGCACGAGAACAAGCTGTGTTAAAGGTTTAGAAGGTTTAGGACGAGAAAAAGAGTAAGGAATGTACGCCTCCATGCCAGACACTATCACCTCTGTTATGCGCTCAGCACATAAAGATTGGTCTCAGACACGGAAGCAGTTGTCATTCCAAGGAAAATCAGAAAAATACCTCCTCAGGTCCCCCCAACTAGCAGAGGCAAAACGCCAGAGGCACCTTCGCTTAGGAGGATCCTGAGGAGGGATTGGAGCGATAGGACAAGATAAAGATATGAGATTGTGATCAGAGGAGCCCAACGGAGAAGAAAGAGTGACAGCATAAGCAGAATGATTAGAGGTCAGGAAAAGGTCAAGAATGTTGGGCGTATCTCCAAGACGGTCAGGAATACGAGTAGGGTGTTGCACCAATTGCTCTAGGTCATGGAGGATAGCAAAGTTGTAGGCTAGTTCTCCAGGATGGTCAGTGAAACTAGAGGAAAGCCAAAGCTGGTGGTGAACATTGAAGTCTCCAAGAATGGAGATCTCTGCAAAAGGGAAGAGGGTCAGAATGTGCTCCACTTTGGAAGTTCAGTAGTCAAAGAATTTCTTAAAGTCAGAGGAGTTAGGTGAGAGGTATACAGCACAGATAAATTTAGTATGAGAGTGACTCTGTAGTCGTAGCCAGATGGCGGAAAACTCAGAAGATTCAAGAGCGTGGGCACGAGAGCATGTTAGGTTATTGCGCACATAAACGCAGCATCCAGCTTTGGATCGAAAATAAGGATAGAGAAAGTAGGAGGGAACAGAAAATGGGCTACTGTCAGTTGCCTGAGACACCTGAGTTTCAGTGAGGAAAAGAAGATGAGGTTTAGAAAAGGAGAGGTGGTGTTCTACAGATTGAAAATTAGATCTTAGACCGCGAATGTTGCAGAAGTTAATGAAGAAAAAGTTGAGGGGGGTGTCAAGACACTTAGGGTTGTCGACAGAAAGGCAGTCCGACCTGGGGACATTTATGGTCCCCTCCCCAGATGGGGACTCCGAGGCTGGTGTAGGAGTCGCAATGATGATTTAAATTTTTTTTTTGAGTGAAGGGTGTGTGTGTTATTAGGTGCTTGTAGTTTTGTGTGGAGGAAGGGAGTTGTCTTTAGAGGGCAGGCTGTGACTGCCCCCTTGTGTTGTGAGACACAAAGGGAAACGTTCAATGAGGTCACAGCTGGGTTTAATGATAAGTTCACAGCACCCCCTGAACAGTGCTTTAGACCTCACTGGGAGTAATTATCGTTTCGGCAGGTGTCTACTGCCTCCTCCCGTGTACATGTTGTGGACATGGTGAAGGATGATACTAACGAATGAAGTATCACGAGCTGAGATAAACGCTCACTAGAATTGCCAGTAGAGACATTACTCGACAAGATCATCTTGCATGAAAAACATATTGGCACTCACTTGCAACTTAGGAAGATTTGTCTCATCACCAGATTCGAGGTAATATGCAACATTAGAACAGAACGCGTCTGAATATTAATGTTTCTTGATCTCATCCATGGTCGGCATGGCAGGATTTTATGTGAAGGCGGAGATAGCGGTAACATTGCGTGAGAGTGCATCGGCCACTGAGTTTGCCTTACCGGGAATGTATGAAAATGTAGGATTGAATTCGTGAGTTGCCAGCGAGCAAATTGGACTGTGAGGTTATTGCTTTTGAAGATCTCTGTGACAACATAATGATCAGTGTGAACATGAATTTTACAGCCAAATATGAGTTCACGAAAATGACGTAACGGCCAGATCAGAGCGAGACTTTCACGTTTCTGCTTCATTGAGAAATCTGCTAGAATAAGCTGATACGCGATGTTTACTAAGTGAATACTTTTGCATAAGAACAGCACCAATTCCGAAGCCTGAAGAGTCTGTGTATAAGACGGAATCTTTCTTGAAATTAGGAAAAGCAAGGATTGGTGCTGAACACAAGGAAATTTTGAAAAAGATCAAAGGCATATTGTTCCTTTTTCAGACCAGATGAATGAAATATTTTTCTTGAGCAAATGAGTGAAAGGCTGAGCGATGACTGAAATTTTTGATAAACTGGCGATAAAATCCAGCAACATTGATGAATTGCCTGATTTCATCGATATTAGTAGGAGGGAAATTTTATACAGCATTTACCTTGTCATCTAAAGTGTGACTACCTTCTCTCTTCACATTATGGCCAAAAATTTTGACTTGTTTGAGAAACGAACAATTGTTGAGTTTGATTTCTAAGCCAGCAGCTTGAAAGCGTGACAGAACGAGAGACAATGTGTGAAAATGCTCTTGTGGGTTCTTTGATGCAATGATAACGTCCTCGAGGAAGCAGAAGACACTTTTTTTCCGATGATACGTAAGAAAACAGAGTTCATCAATCTTTGAAACGTCAAAGGCGAGTTATGCAGACGTTGAGCCATGTGTTTGAACATGAATTGGCCAGAGGAGGTAGTGAAGGCAATATATGGCGGTGAACTTTCCTCGAGTTCAACTTTAAATAATACTGAACGTAAATTTAGGGTGAAAAATACCGCATTTTGAATCACCTAGAGACTGAAGATCACCTAACCTCGGTTAACCAGGCTCCATAGTTTAGTCACAAGAATTTTCAGGAAGAAAGTGTCTTATTGCGTCAGCTCACAGCGTGCGCGAAGCGGCGGGCGTATGTGTCTGTGTGTATGTCACCAGCCCACCCCCTCTCTTGTAACCCCCACCTCGTAATGGCAGGGTGGGAGAGCGTTTCACATTGCTTCCAACACTTTTCAATTAGTCATCGTCCACGAGAGACGGACGTACGAACTTATGTCAAGTTGATAGATTGAGGAATTAAGTTTTTGAGGCATTAAGCAATATTAATTACCTCTGCCCCAATCAGAAATTTTGGAGAGATCAGAAGTCAGGCGTTCTGTGGCTTCCCTGCGTGAATTGTTTATTTCGTGAAGAGTTGAAAGTCTAGGAAAAGACGTGGAAAAGTGCAAGGTGGTATCATCAGCGTAGGACTGGGTAGGACAAGAAGTTTGGTTTAGAAGATCATTGATGAATCAGTGGGTGACAGGACTGAACCCTGAGGAACACCACTGTTAATATATATATATATATATATATATATATATATATATATATATATATATATATATATATATATATATATATATATATATATATATATATATATATATATATATATATATATATATATATATATATATATATATATTGCAGCTTGCTGAATAATTTATGCTGTTTCATGCGTGCCATAATTTCTTCCCGAATTACCGCTTCCATAATTTTGCAGATAACACGCGTGACACTAACTGGTCTATAGTTTTCTGGTTCACTTTTACACCCTTTCTTATAGATATCCGTGACGTTGGCAATTTTTCCAGTCTTGTGGTGGCCGTCCCTCATTGAATGAACTAGTGAAAATGATACTGAGAGGTTCAAGAAGTTCCTAGATAAAAAAGAAAAAAAAAAAAGTAAATAAATAAGATAAATAAAATGAATAAATAAATAAATAAAATCATCCATTAATTCCTTGACTATCCTTGGGTGCAGTTCATCAGGTCCTGGTCATTTGTTCCTTTTCAATTTTGTTATAATTTCTCTTATACGTTCTTCAGTGAATATCAAGTGTCCGAGTCTGGGAACATCTTTGCTGTCTATGTTAAGTGTTACTTCCGAAAATTCCGTTATAAAGGTACCAGAAAAACAATTATAATCATCATCTTTTTCCTTGTCACTGGTAGTCTTTAAAGTTCTTTCTTCGTCTTTGTACAGATCTCCAATTTTTGCTTTCGTACGTCTTTGATTGCACATACTTCCAGAAATACCTTTGGGTTAGTCTGTGTTTTTTGCCATTTCTTGTTCTTTTTGTTTTATGGCATTTCTCCTCTCTTTTGACCTGGTTGTTCAAGTATTCCATTTCAACCTCCACATATCTGTCTTGTGATGGAGTTGTCCCTTGCTTCATGTTTTTCATACTTTCCCACAGTTGCCTTTTTTTTTTTTTTTTTTTTACCACAACTTCCTGTTCATGGGCAGATTCTCATTTGTTCTCTTTCTCTTTTGTCCATGTGCCTGAACTGTCTTTTGGGGACACTTCACTGACGGTGTCTTGGAATTTGTTCTTAAACCTGGTTCATTTAGTTTCAGTGTCTTTCTGTGCCCAGGAAGTTAGGCCAATCAATATTAAGTGTGTGTTTCATTAATAAATAATTTGCCTTTTCATACATGTATACTGTTTTTTTTTTCTACTATTATACTCTGCCTCTTGAATATCACAGATAAAGAAAATGCATACATGATCACTGTTTCCCAATGCACTGTGTATTTGTACATCTTCAATCACTGACTCTTCGTTGGAGAACAGATGATCTAAGGTATTTTCTGTAACATCCCTTCTCATTCTTGTGATATCACTGATATGTTAAGTCAGGTAACAGTCTCGTATTTTCTCAATAACCTGAGTGTTGATATTGCTGTCTCCCATGTTCGAGGTCAAGTTTGCCCGGTTGATGTGTGGGAAATTAAAATCTCCCAAAATCACCTTATATTTCTTGCTTCTGTTATTCAGCACATGTATGAGTTGAAACAGATGTTTGTTGTCATGGTCACTGTAGGGAATCCTATACAATGAAGTGAACGAAAGCTTACTACTGCTACAAAACATCTCTGTCCCTTAAAAGTACACCTTGAAAACGTAATTCTGACTTCCTCTCTGGCTTGCGCCATAAGTGGCAGCTGACTCTTCTCGAGTTCTTCCGATGCTTTGCACAGGTCCTCGTTGATAAATATGCCTGTACCCTTAAGTTTTCTTGAGCTTCGAAGCACTGCCTCGCGATCACCAGATCTCTCGATCGTTCACTGTTGAGAGTGTGGCTGTTCCGGTACGAAGAGTTTTTCCTAGTTTTAAGGGCGATCATTGTAATTTATCCTGTAGGAGTTTCGAGGCTGTTCACGAATCCCGGAGATTCTGAGATTGTTTCTTCTATTATAATCTTCTTGCTCTCCTTCCCAGCTGCTTGACTCATTGTATCAGCACTTCAATCGTTGACTTATTACCCATGTACGATTTCTTCAGGACTTTTATTTAATTGTGTACGTCATTCACTTCAACTTGCTAATATTCAACACTTCTCAATTCCTTAATGGTTTCTTCAGCTGTCTGCAGTCTTGCCATGAATTACTCAACAGCAGGGTTCTGTCCTGTCACCCACTCTCTTCTTATTATTCATTAATGATCTTCTAAACCAAACTTCTTGTCCTATCCACTCCTACGCTGATGATACCACCCTGCACTTTTCCATGTCTTTTCATAGACGTCCAACCCTTCAGGAGGTAAACATATCACGCAGGGAAGCCACAGAACGCCTGACTTCTGATCTTTCTAAAATTTCTGATTGGGGCAGAGCAAACTTGGTATTGTTCAATGCCTCAAAAACTCAATTCCTCCATCTATCAACTCGACACAACCTTCCAGACAACTATCCCCTCTTTTTCAATGACACTCAACTGTCCCCCTCTTCTACACGGAACATCCTCGGTCTGTCCTTTACTTATAATCTGAACTGGAAACTTCACATCTCATCTCTAGCTAAAACAGCTTCTATGAAGTTAGGTGTTCTGAGACGTCTCCGCCAATTTTTCTCACCCCCCCAGCTGCTAACTCTGTACAAGGGCCTTATCCGTCAATGTATGGAGTATGCTTCACATGTCTGGGGGGTTCCACTCATACTGCTCTTCTAGACAGGGTGGAATCAAAAGCTTTTCGTCTCATCAACTCCTCTCCTCTAACTGACTGTCTTCAGCCTCTCTCTCACCGCCGCAATGTTGCATATCTAGCTGTCTTCTACCGCTATTTTCATGCTAACTGCTCTTTTGATCTTGCTAACTGCATGCCTCCCCTCCTTCCGCGGCCTCGCTGCACAAGACTTTCTTCTTTCTCTCACCCCTATTCTGTCCACCTCTCTAACGCAAGAGTTAACCAGTATTCTCAATCATTTATCCCTTTCTCTGGTAAACCCTGGAACTCCCTGCCTGCTTCTGTATTTCCACCTTCCTATGACTTGAATTCCTTCAAGAGGGAGGTTTCAAGACACTTATCCACCAATTTTTGACCGCTGCTTTGACCCTTTTATGGGACTGGCATTTCAGTGGGCATTTTTTTTTATTAGATTTTTGTTGCCCTTGGCCAGTATCCTTCCTACATTAAAAAAAAAAAAATATCGAGTGCTGTCTTGAAGGTTTTGTCCTGAGATTCAAGCAGCACTTTCATCGCTCCAAGGTAAGACAGACAGGTAACAATCCAAAGACAGGAGAGCCAGTTGTCTGCCACAATGCCAACAAGACAAATGTATGGGTGTGTGTGTGTGTGTGTGTGTGTGTGTGTGTGTGTGTGTGTGTGTGTGTGTGTGTGTGTGTGTGTGTGTGTTGATGTGAGTGTTACACTGATTTAATGTTCGCGTGTCACAGTGATTCGTTCCCAGGTGTGTCAAGGAGAGAGACCAGGTGTTCATTGAGGGGAGAAAGCTGCACAGCCCTTTGGAGAAAGAAGATGTCTTCTCCGTTAGCATGTGTAGCAAACACCAAGTGACTACGACAGTACTAAAGTTTAGTGATAACATAATACACTTGTACGTACTTCACTAATCTGAATTAGGTGCAACTGGCTGAGCATGTTGCAACTTACTACCTTGTGGGTAAGTTCGTTGTTACAGGCCATTACCTTTGTTTTTACTGCCCATGACTGTTGTTTGTTACCGCCCATGACTGTTGTGTGTTGCCAGCCATGACCGTTGTTTGTTATCGCCCATGACCGTTGTTTGTTACCACCCATGACCGTTGTTTATTCCCGATCGCAGCCATTGCTTATCCCCGATTAAGAGCGTTGTTTACACCCGATCAAAAGCGTTGTCTATTTTTTATCAAAGGCGTTGTTTACTCTTGATTAAATGTGTTGTTTATTCTTGATCAAAGGCGTTGTTTATTCCGGATCAAGGGAGTTGTTTATTAACGATCAAGGGCGTTGTTGATTCCCGATCAAAGGTGTTGTTTATACCGGATCAAGGGAGTTGTTTATTAACGATCAAGGGCGTTGTTTATTCCCGATCAAAGGCGTCGTCTATCAACGATCACAGATGCTGTTTACTGCCGACCATAGCCATTATATTCAGTCACTCGCAAGGTCATCGGAGTTCAGCAGTTTCTTACGCATTTCGTTTCGCGGAGCCTCCGAGGAGCTTCAAGAATTCATTTGGTTCCAGAAACTCATTCTCCGATGGGATGGAGAAGGGGTGCGCAGAGGCAGAGCAGGACACCTGCCAACCGAGGCCACCGATGCTAATCACTCACACATGAACACATTAGAACCAAAAGCGTCTAGTTTGAGGTCTTTTATATAAATCAACAGCAACATTTGTATGCGGTTGGGGATGAACAGTCAGTCATTCTAGCAGCTTGAAATGTAATTTGTTACTAAGTTTTTGTGTGTTCAGTGATTCTGTCTATGATACAATTACTTAGCGATATCAATTACTATCCATAGCCAGCATGATGAGTAATGTGTTATTGGTCCTGATTTGTACACACGTGTTGTCTCATAACCTCGCGAGTTTATCATTGTTGTTCCCTCACTTAATTATAGTGAATGCGTTGAGATCTCGATAAACCATACCCACTTCCTGACTGTACTCATACGCTTGGCAGAGCTACCTAATCCCAATTAATAGGTAATCATAATAATTTAGAACACTATTTACAAATTTTAGCCCTTCTTAATAGATCTACAGTTTTCGGCTGAAAGCAATTATTCACCAGCTCTGGGACGGGGAGGATATCGCTACCCTACCCCCGGCAGACCAGCTGGTGCAGCAAGACTTGTTAGAGAGAGAGAGAGTTAGAGAGAGAGAGAGAGAGAGAGAGAGAGAGAGAGAGAGAGAGAGAGAGAGAGAGAGAGAGAGAGAGAGAGTAGGGGAGGTATCGTGGCGGTATCGTGTGTAAGTGTCCGTCTCTGTGGAAGTGTACCTTGTGTTCCACATCCCTCTGTTATCTTTGCTCAAACTCGTGTTATGAAAGGGTCTATGGGGTTAGCATCCCAACCACAGCAAGGACGATCATCAATTATTGTCATTATGAGTGTATATAACGCATCATCAGTAGTCTTATAATGTATTATTTATCGAAGTGAGATTATTGAGATTTCCTAGACTTCCTAGTACTTCTGACTGCCACATATCCGCACGATATGGATATATCCTTTTTTAAAGTAAATTTTGCGAATTCCACGTTTCTCTTGGTGGTGTAGAGAAAGGAATGACAAACGATGTCCCAGTTAATATATCAGTGAAAAATGTTCACTATTAACTAATTTACTGGTCCGAGCAAGCCCGCCCTTCACCTCCGATGCGAAGATGCTGATATCCGCCTGAAAATCTCATATTTCTTATTAATTTGATAACACATAGTGAGTGTGGTGACCCATATCAGTAAAATAAGGTCTCTTAGAATTCTGGCTGGAAGGCCATCAAGTGATGACATCCGAGACTGCGGTAAGAGAACACATTGCTTTATCCGTTGTGTTGACGGAAAGTTGGGTGTGGCCTATCGCACTCAGTAATGGGAGCTGAAATATATGTTCGTTGTAACTATAATCAAATAATACTGCTGCATGTCTGGCTTCAGCTCACTGTCCTCTTACATGCATTGGCTTGATTCTCTACAATTATCTGATTGACGTAGAAGAAGGCAGATGCGATGTTTAATTTTCGTGACGAAGTCTTGGAGATACACCCAATATTCTTGAATTTTCGTAACCTCTAATCCTTCCGCTTATGCTGCCATCCTATCTTCTCCGCTGGGTTCCTTCCATCACAACCTCAAATCTGTCCCATTGCTCATCCCTCCTAAGCATGCACCTAAGCGGAGGTGTGCCTCTGGCGTTTTGCCTATGGTAATTGCGGTACCTGAGGAAGTATTATTCCTACTACGGCTTCCGTATAAGAGACTTGTCTCTGTGTGCTGAGTGCGTAACAGAGGTGATAGTTTGTGGCACTGAGGCGTACATTCCTCACTTCTTTCAACTTAAATCTTCCAAATCTTGGTTTAACACAGCATGTTCTCGTGCTATATATGATAGAGAGGTGGCCCACAAAAGGTACCTGACCCTTCCATCACTAGAATCTCATGCACTTAATGTTTCTGCCCGCAATCATGCCAAATCTTTTGTGCAAATAGCCAAAGCTCCTTCATTAATATAAAGTGTCAAAATCTTTCAAGATCTAACTCCCCTCGTGATTTCTGTCACCTAACCAAAAAAATCTCCAATAACTTTACTTCCTTATCTTTCCTTCCTTTATCTCAACCTGATGGTATCACTGCCATCTCATCTATTTCTAAAGATGTACTCCGCTCAAACCTTCGCTAATACCTTTACCTTGGATGACTCAAATCTTGTTCCTCTCTCTCTTCCACCTTCTGACTACTTCATGCTAGTCATTAAGATCCTTCGCAGTGATGTTTTTCATGCCTTAACCCTCGTAAGGCTTATGGACCAGATGGGAACCCTCCTATTGTTCTCCAAAACTGTGCCTCCGTGCTTGTACCTTGCCTCGTCAAACTCTTCTAACTATCCATCAACATCTGCCTTTCCTTGCTTGCTTGGAAGTTTGCCAACATTCAGCCTGTTCCTAAAAAAAAGGTGACCGTTCTAATCTCTCAAACTATTGTCCTATTGGTTTAATTTCCTGCCTCTCTAAAGATTCTTAAACATCTATCACTTCACATCTTTCTATTCGATCGCCTGTATGGGTTTCGCCGAGGCCGCTTCACTGCTTATCCTCGGGCTTTCCTTACTTAATTTTGGTCATTCTCTTTTATGGATTTTGGTGAAATTTTTGCTGTTGCCTTAGACATATCAAAAGCTTTTAACAGAGTCTGGCACAAAACGTTAATTTTTAAACCACCCTCCTTCGGTTTCTATCCTGCTCTCTGTAACTTCATCTCAAATTTCCTTTCTGACCGTTCCATTGCTGCTGTGGTCACTGTTCTTCTAAATCTATTAACAATGGTGTTTTTCAAAGTTCTATCCCGTCACCCACTCTCTTCCTATCATTCATCAATGATCTTCTAAACCAAACTTCTTGTCCTGTCTACTCTTACGCTAATGATACCACCCTGCACTTTTCCACGTCTTTTCGTAGATGTCCAATCCTTTAGGAAGTAAACCGCAGAACGTCTGGCTTCTGATCTCTCTAAAATTTGTTATTGGGGACGGAGCAAAACTAGTATTGCTATTGCCTCAAAAACTCAATTCTTCAATCTATAAACTCGACACAACCTTCCAGATAACTATCCCCTCTCAACTGCCTCCCTCTTCTACACTGAACATCCTTGGTCTGTCCTTTGCTTATAAATCTAGACTGGAAACTTCACATTTCATCTTTTAGTAAAACAGTTTCGATGAAGTTAGGCGTTGTGAGTCGTCTTCGCCAGTTTTTCTCACTTCCTCAGATGCTAACTCTGTGCAGGGGCCTTATCAGTCCATTTATGGAGTATGCTTCACTTGTATGTGGCAGTTGCAATCATACCGCTCTTTTAGATAGGGCGGTATCAAAGGCTTTTTCTTTCATCAAGTCCTCTCCTCTAACTGTCTTCAGCCTCTCTCTGTCTCATCGCCACAGTGCTGCATCTCTTGCTATCTTCTACCGCTATTTTCATGCTAACTGCTCTTCTAGTCTTGGTAATTAACTGCATGCCTACCCTCCTCCTGCAGCGTCGCTGCACAAGACCTTATTCTTTTTCCTATCCCAATTCTGTCCACCTTGCAAATCCAAGTGTTAACTAGTATTCTCAATCATTCATTCCTTTCACTGACTTGAATTCTTTGTATGACTTGAACTCTTTCAAAAGGGAGGTTTCAAGACGCTTATCCTTTAATTTTCGACGTCTGTTTTTGACTCTCGGGGACCGGCACCTCAGTTTGTCTTTTATATATATATATATATATATATATATATATATATATATATATATATATATATATATATATATATATATATATATATATATATATATATATATATATATATATATATATATATATATATATATATATATATATATATATATATATATATATATATATATATATATATATAATGATTTTGTTGCCCAGTACCTCTCATACATAAAAAGAAAAAAAAAAAGGCGGCTATTGTCGGGCACACTCATACACACAAACTCTCTCTCTCTCTCTCTCTCTCTCTCTCTCTCTCTCTCTCTCTCTCTCTCTCTCTCTCTCTCTCTCTCTCTCTCTTAAATGACATCATAATTATTCATAATGATGGTTTATTGATACTCATAATGTTTACGATGGAATACAAACAAACACAAGTGAAATAATGATGAGCTATAGAGTGTTTCCATTCCACCAAACTTTGCCCAATACTAATGTGATTAATTGTCCCCTAACAACAACAGTAACTACTACTACTACTGCTACTACTATTAATACTACTACTACTACTACTACTACACTACTACTACTACTACTACCAATATTACTAGTACTACTACAATTGTTACTACCTAAATTGTTATAAGTACTACTACAACAACTACTACTACTGTTGCTGCTGCTTCCGTTGCTGTTGTTGCCACCACCATGAACAACCCTACTACTTCTAATGCTGCTGCTACTTCTACTACTACTATTATTACTACAACTACTGTTACTACATTTTTGGATAATATTAGTACAACACCAGTTTTGTGTTTCGTGAATTTAGAGCAGGAAAGTTGATGAATTGATCAACTGATCATCAAATCAAGACTTATGAAATCAGTTCACTTAACTGGTCTCTGGCACAGGTGTGGCAGTTCATGCAGCAGTCACAGGTGTGTGTGCGAAGACGGTGTCTGATGTTCAGGGAGAAGCAAGTGGTGGCCATTCCTCACTTCTCCTACGTCGCTGCCACCGCCCACTTCACATACAATCTCTGCTGTGTAAAAGCTCAGGATACCAATTTCCTATACGAAATCCTACTGCAGTTGTCCAGCTTCCACTGTTGAGTCAATGCTGCGTTCAGGTAAATACCAGATGTGATTGTTACTTCACCAGACCTCTTAAGAAATCTGGAATGTGATGATGTGTACGGAAAGGACTTGATGCAAAAAGCCACACTTGGTCCAAATTGTGAATATACATGTAAAAAAAAAAACCTGTATTTGTATCATAAATCAGCTTTATTGTAGTCTTTACAGAGATTTTTACTAAATCTTAAAAAAAAAAAATAATAAATAAATAAACAAATCTTATAATGTATTGAAAGTGAAGAAAACACTGATGAAACTGAAAGCTTCTCTCATGTGTGTGTGTGTGTGTGTGTGTGTGTGTGTGTGTGTGTGTGTGTGTGTGTGTATGTGTGTGTGTGTGTGTGTGTGTGTGTGACACAGGAAGCGAAGTTTTGATTAAAATCTATACTTGAATTGCCTCTTAGTTAATCGTCATGCAGTCCTTGAGCCACCATATAGAAGGCAAGGCGTGAGACTGGACATCAGTAGACCTGTAGTGCTGTGTGTGTGTGTGTGTGTGTGTGTGTGTGTGTGTGCTTTATCTGTTCGTTTATGAGGCGAAGTGCTAGCAGTTCCCATCCTGTAAATTCAATTTTAGTAGCTGGGCAGGAGATGCAACCTCTGATCCTGAAGCGCAAACACTCGCCTGCTTATTAGTGCAGAGAGCTGGAATCACTTTTCTGAGGAGCAGAAGAAGTAGAGGCAGAGATGTTTTTAAGAGGAGAGGGGGGACAAGAGCACTTACCAGGGATTTGGGAGGCCACGTTCACGACCAAAGCACTAATCGGAAAAGGGCACTGAGATAAGTGTCTTTATACATGATATCATGGCCAGTTATAGGAGAGTATGAAACACTCCTTCGCATTGCAGTCCGCGCTGGATCGAGGCTGCCATGGACGTGGTCGGCCGTTGTTTCCAGGTTCCTGCCTGTGTTATTGATACTCGTCGTCATCTTGTGCTGCGGATACCTGGTCCTCTTCCACTTGGTGTCCTCCATTACCACCATCTGCAATGTGAGGAAATTTTCTGACAATTGTAATTTTTAATTTTAAGACACTATTTCAATTTCTGAACCATTTATAAACGCCGTTGCGTCATTATACATGAGAACGGCAAACTGTTGCGTAACTTAAGTCTTTTGTGACAGATACGTGAAGCAAGCCCCGAGATGAAGGTGTATGGCGCAGAGGAGAGGCCGCGGAACCTGAAATTGGCTACTCGCACCCTCCGGACGCACCACGCCTCTCTTGAGGAATTCCCTTACAAGTAAGTACTCAGGCATACGTAAAGCACTGTAATCGAATTACTATGAATCAAACTGCATGCACTTCAGGTTTAAGCAGCCGACCACTATCAGCTGTTCTGTGTACAGGTACCTAATAAATGAGCCTCATCTGTGCCATGACCGGGTTTTCATCATCAACATGGTCCCTATAGCTTCGTACGGCCTTGCATCACGCCGTAGAATTAGGTGAGTACTTCACACACACACACACACACACACACACACACACACACACACACACACACATATACATATATATATATATATATATATATATATATATATATATATATATATATATATATATATATATATATATATATATATATATATATATATATATATATATATAAGAAACTGGGGTGTTCCTTGGGAAGTTCAATCGTAGGGGGAACAAAGCAACGAGGGGGTTCACTCACTCGCAACCCCTCTTCACTCATCCGTAAGGGACCATAGTATTTCTTGTAAGGCTGAACTTAGTACAGAACATTTTAAGATCATAGATACCTGCAATTACATAGATTTACGTAAATTAGAATCCACATTAGAAACAAAAAAAAATAATTATAAATAACATGCAGTCTGCCACCCCACTAAACATTTCATAACTTTCACCTACGTTTTAATGTATTTTACGTTTTATGTATATCTGTACCTTTTATTTTTTTTATTTATTTCTATATTTTTACTTTGGTTTTATATATTATATTATTATTTTATATATTATATTATTGTTGCTTTTGTGTCTTGTTTTAGAACCATTGAAGATGTCTTAAGAAAAACTCGAAACGTTTTGTATCATTAAAAGATGTTTGTGACCTCCCTCGCTGTGTTGTTCCTCATATATATATATATATATATATATATATATATATATATATATATATATATATATATATATATATATATATATATATATATATATATATATATATTTATTTATTTATTTGTTTATTTCATTTATTTTTTCATGGAGGAGGGGCAACGGCCAAAAGCAATAAAAACTGCAAGAAAAAAAAAAAAAGGCCCACTGAGGTGCCGGTTCCTGAACAGAGCCGAAAGCGTTAGTCAAATATACAGGATAAGTGTCTTGAAACCTCCCTTTTCAAAGATTTCAAGTCATAGGAAGGTGGAAATACAGAAGCAGGCAGGGAGTTCCAGAGCTTACATACACAATTATTATATATATATATATATATATATATATATATATATATATATATATATATATATATATATATATATATATATATATATATATATATATATATATATATATATATAATTGTGTATGTAAGCTCTGGAGCTCCCTGCCTGCTTCTGTATTTCCACCTTTCTATGACTTGAAATCTTTCAAGAGGGAGGTTTCAAGACATTTATCATGTATTTTTGACTAACGCTCTCGACTCTGTTCAGGGATGTAATGTAATCTAATTAATTGTAATATCAAATTAAAGTTAATGCGTCGAGATAATAATTTTGTCTTTAGTATCGGGTGATAGATCATTTGCATTACACACACACACACACACACACACACACACACACACACACACACTCTCACACACACACACACACACACATTCACATCATTGCCATATAGTCAACCGACAATTATCGTGTTCTATGATCTTCCTAAATTTGGTTGTCCAATGAAATCTAGACAAGGTTCTGTATTGGTTAAACGAAAGTGATAAGTTACAAAACTAGCAATACAATTACCTGTATTTTAAGGAATGACTTAAATGTGCCCTGTGCTGACTTGAGGTCAAGAGAAGTAGCAAGACAAGTAGATTAATGCATACACCTGCACAATTTTTTTTTTTTTTTTCATGAATGATTGCTATAATCTGCCGCTTCCGACGCCTCCCGACCCCTCCAGATCAGTATTTGATAATAGTAATTCTATGTTATCATCAGTGACTCCCATACATTACTCTTAACGGAAGAGGTGGATTGGCCATGGTGCAGCAAAATAAATTACGAGTATATATATATATATATATATATATATATATATATATATATATATATATATATATATATATATATATATATATATATATATATATATATATATATATATATATATATATATATATATATATATATATATATATATATATATATACACACACACACACACACACACACACAGCGTGTAACGCGAGTTTCTGCAAATACTGAAAGAGGTGAAAGAACGTGTAATTCTAAGTAGAAAATGTTCTATAAATATGGCTTTGTTTACCCATCAGAGGAACTAAAGATGTATGGGAGTCACAGGTGTGCTATGCATGTAGCTATGAGGTGAAGGACAGACGGTTGCATTGTCGCAGCCTCGCAGGTGCCACTTGCTCAAATTACAAATGGTTTAATCTTATTATTTTTTTTTTTTTTTGCAGGCTGAGGAATATTGCAGTATCTTATAACAAGACAAATGATGTTAAAAATTATGTAATTTACCAATAAGCATTACACGACAACATTATTGCGGTGATTAAAAGTACTTCTGTAAAATGATACATGGCATCATCACTCAGCTGTTTTCAAGGTCACTCGGGCTCGCTCCCCCATCGCTCTGATGATGCCACGTAGCATTTTACAGAAGAACTTTTAATCACCGCAATAATGTTGTCGTGTAATACTTATTGATAAATTACATGCTTTTTAATATCATTTGTCTTGTTATGGGATACTGTAATATTCCACAGCCTGTAAAAAAAAAAAAAAAAAAAAAAAAAGATTCGTAAACCATTCGTAATTTGAGCAAGTGGCACCTCCGAGGCTGCGACAATGCAACCGTCTGTCCGTCACCTCATAGCTGCACGCATAGTACACGCATACGTTTTCAACTCCTCTAACAGCTAAATAAAGCCTTAAAATGCATACATGTATAGAAAGAAAACTTTCTACTTACACGAATTACACCTTCTTTCACCTCTTTCAGTATTTGCAGAAACTCGCGTTACACCCTGTGTGTGTGTGTGTGTGTGTGTGTGTGTGTGTGTGTGTGTGTGTGTGTGTGTGTGTGTGTATATACGAGTATATATATATATATATATATATATATATATATATATATATATATATATATATATATATATATATATATATATATATATATATATATATATATATATATATATATATATATATATATATATATATATATTGTTATGAGAGGCGAATAGAAAGAGAGAAAGAACAAGAAGATGAGAAGATAGTGGGACGAAGAAGAGGGTAAACAGAGAGAGAAAGGGAGAGGGGATGAGAGATATATGATTACTTACCCCCGGCCCGTTCCCGGGTTTCATATAAAATTGAGCGTCAGCCAACCAACTATATTCTTAATGGAAGTTTTACCTACTTTCCCTTGCCTCCCAGAGCTTTAATCATTACAACCCAACCTTAGCTGGTGCTTAGACATGTCAAGAGTAAGGCGCACGAGAGCGAGGCTGAGAGAGGCTAAGAGAATAACTTGGAATGAATGTTAGAGGACACTTTTAGTAAAATTAATATTAACTGAGTATACAAGGCAGTACCCCCTGTCTATATAAGTAGGATTGACGTCTATAGGAGCCTGCTTGTGAGTGTCGTTCATCTATAATACGAGATAACACTATGTAACACGAATTTTGTCTTTGACAAGCAAATGTTGTTTTCTAACTTTTTCCATTGCAAAACAATAGAAAATGTCCATTATTCCTCTCAAACTTTGCTTTTGTGGTTTTTAGAATGATTCTTTTTGCCCCAAAATAGCTAAATTTCACAATTATTTTTTTCAGATGATATCACAGAGAACTTCTTTGCTCTTGTCTTGATAAATTGACCACATATGTAGCAGAATGCATCTGGAGAATGACTGCAGCCTCTTTATGTCATTTCACCTCTTGTGATGTGTCTTCTCAGGTCTGCAAGCCCTTACTTTTATACTGTCAAGCAGTACTCTAGAATATTCTTAGTCTTTCTAGAATGTGTTCCAGAATGTTCTCAATCTTTCTTGAATATTCTTGAACCTACTGTAAAATATTCTGAATCATTCTAGGAAATCCTTGTAGATCCTAGAAAACTTTTTGATAGTTCTACATATTTCTATTGTATTCTGGAAAGTTCTAGAATATTTTGAAAGTGTTTACATTGAATAGAATGCTCTAAAATGTTTTATAAAAAAAACTTCTAAAAGTGTCTGGTAGAACATTCTGGAAAATTTGAGATTTCTGAAATGTAAGTAAATTCTTATAAATATGAGAAATTTCTTGTTAGATCTGGTCAGTTCAAGAATGATCTTATTAAGATAAAAAAAAATCTTTAATACATTTTATATTCTTTATTTCATTGTTTTAACTGATTTGCAACATTTGAAAAGCAATTAGATAAATGAGATTTTGCAAAGGTCTTTGCCTGACATGAAAACCAATAGTAACCCACACTATAATGGAATAAGGCAAAAATGTAAATTCATTGTTCTAACCACTAAAGCAAAATTATTATTTTTTTTTCTATTTTGTTTAGATATAAATAAATGGAAAATTTTGGTTTGGGGCCAAGGACAAGACAAAAGTGAAATTTTGTTACATAGTGAATTCCTTGCACCGACTCTTAAATTTCGCTGACCCTCCTTGCGTCCATGAAGGAGTGAGTGGGTGGGAAGTGAGGTTTGAGTTAGAAGCTGAAACCGAGGCACGGAGGTTGAAGGCTGAAGAGGCTAGGGAAGCTAAGAGGCTTAAGGAGGGTAAGAAGGTGGGGTTATTTGAGGCAGAGAAAAGAAGGCGATAATGTATGAGAGCGAGGAGGCTGAAAAGAACAGAATATTTGAGTTGGAGAAGACCTGAATAGAGGTTAACTCTTCTCATGGAATACGGAGAGAAGTAGTGAAGGAGGATACAGTGGAGAGCTGGATGGTGAAAAATTTGAAGCTGATACTGGAATTTGATGAAAAAAAAAGGTGACAGGTGTTCAGGAGATTTGAGAAGGCAGCCGAATTTGATTGGTCTCAGAAGGGATGGGTTGGCCTTGTTGCCAATATGTTGAATGGCAAGGCGTTAGAAGTCTATGGCAGGATGTCAGTGGAGGAAATAGATGATTATATTGAGTTTAAGGCAGAAATCCTGAGAGCCTACGAACTACGGCCCGAGGCGTATAGGCTACAGTTCTGAGGAGTGAAGAAGAGGCCTAGGGACTCTTACCTTGAGTGTGCTATCTCGAGGAGCCTTTTGAGAAGTGGATTGCTAGCGAATAGGTCACCTTCTTTTGGAAAATGAAAGATCTAATGGTGATGGAGCAGTTGGTTAATGTAGCCGAGAAGAAGCTTGTACCGCTGCTTCGAGGGAAAAGGTTTAACAGCTTAAAGGAGGCAGCTACTTGGGCTGATGACCATGTATTAGCTCATCAATACGTATCTCATTAGGGGACGTAGAAATTAAGGGGGGTTGGAGATAAATGGTCGGGAGGTAATGGTAGTGTTGGTCCCGCAGCAAATCCCCCTTAAAGTGTTGGGTTTGTGTCTATACCAGGTAATTCATATAACATCAGGCTTCCTCTAGATCTAAAAAGGAGGACGACCGTCCCAGATGTGGAGGCTATAGATGTTCCTGAGCCCATTAATATTATCACTCGCCGTATGGCAAGGCGAGTGGAACCGACTGTAAACAAGCAGGGCAACCGCTAGAGGAGCGCAGAATGGATGTCTAGGGAAAGCTAACCCAAGCGGACACGTTTACTCCACAGGATCTATTGGCGGGAATACACAAAAATCAAAACAAATGTACATGCACAAGTACACAATGTACTGGAGAACACCTCATGAAGTTAATAGAGGAAAATAAAGTAGAGATGCGGGGATGTTGGTCAGGACATTTTTCAGGAAAATTAGGTCTGGAATAGTGCAGGACAGACCATCACTAGAAAAAAAAAAAAAGAATCCAGGCATCGTAAAACTAGCGCATGAATACAGTCAGCGTACTGCAATATCATTTCCAACACCGGCATACTAATAAACAATCAATTACATTAAATATATTAGATGTCAAGCCAGATATTGCACTTTTAAACACCCATGGTCTCAAAGACAGAGATGCACTTCAAATTTTAGGCTACACAACACAAAATAAATACTACACGAGGCAAATGATGGAAGTGCATTATTAGTTAAAACAACAATTCCTCATAAAATGCATGATGAATTTATAACAGATGTACTTGCACTTGAAATTAATACCATACTAGAAGTAATCACAATTCCTAGCACTTATCTACCACCCAGAAGGCCATCCCTTCCATACCCAGACTTCTACAGATTAATAAACAATAATATACCCACCTACATAATAACGGACGTAAATACATCACACACCTGGTTTCGCAACACTAATAACAACACAGTAGGAAGAAGCTTGGCACAACTAATCAACACAGGAAATTTAATACATCTCGGTCCACACTATCCCACATACCTAAGGCAAGACACAGCTACCAGCCCAGATAAAATACTGGCAAATAAACAACACTTCTTGAACACATACAGTGAACTTGGAAAATGTCACTAGTTCAGACTACATTCCAATAATCTTCAAAATAGCATCAAATCCTATCATTAAAAAGAAGAAGAAGAAGAAAAAAAAAAGGAACGTATAACTACAACAAAGCCAACATTTTTGACACCTAAACCGAAAAAAAAAAAAAAAAAAAAAAAAAAAAATATATATATATATATATATATATATATATATATATATATATATATATATATATATATATATATATATATATATATATATATATATATATATGCCAGAAAATCTTGAAGGTTTCACAAAGGAAACAGAAAACTGAGTTAACACACACACACACAAAAAAAAGGCAATGGAAGAAAGCATACTAAAAAGTAAAAATAACAGAATATATGACTTAGAAATTACCCCGCAATTAAAGGAACTGCAAAACGAATACCTAACATTAAAATCAAAAGCAGATAGAAACAGTTGGACATGTAACAACTACAGAAGATATAAATACATTAGACAAGAAATTAGGGAAAACTGCAGGAAAAAGTTTACCAAAAACTGGGAAAAACAAATTAATGAAGTAATAAAATCATGCAAAGATACAAAAACTTTCTGGTGTAAAATAAATAAATTAAGAGGCACAGCAACAAAGCAAAAAAACTACTTATAGGATAATGTGGATGGAAAGTATTATACAGACAATGAAAAATGTGACTTAATGAAAAGAACCTGGGAAGACATCTTTAAAATAACTCCTGCAAAAGATATAACTTTGATAGAAACAACAATATACACGTCAACAATTACATACAACTAAATCAACACAGCGACAACAGTAAACCTACACCTACTAAATAACAATGATCACTATACTAGACTTGTAACAGCAGGTAATAATAAAAAAAAAAAAAAAAAATCGTTATACAAGCTAAGAATAAAGCACCAGGATTCTCAAAAACAAATAAAATGGTAATGCAGAATTACCGAGATAAATCAATTAATATGCTAACAAACATCTACAATGCCTCAATTGCAGCCGGTTATTTCCTGAAAACATTAAAGAAGTCCATTATAAGATTCATACCACAGGAAACCAAGTCACCTAGTAACCCTATTAATTACAGGCCAATATCTCTTATAGAAATCCCCAGAAAAAATCCTTTGAAAAAATAACACTAAGAAGACTAAACGCTTTTCTCAATGGAAAAAAAAAAAAAAAAAAAAAAAAAAAACATACTCAAAGATAGGCAACATCGACTCCGACCACAGAGAGGTACCAACACTGCAACAGCAATTGCTTATGAAACGATCACCAATACACTAAACAACAAACAGCAAATTACATTAGTATTACGTGAAGTAGCAAAAGCCTTACAAGATGTGGCACAACGGAATGAAATATGAAGTACTAAACTTGAACGTACCAACACCATAAGAAAGCATACGCTGTACCTTTCAAGGCAATCAAATAGCAAAAATACACATTAGTAATAAATACAGTGACCACATACATATACAGAGTGGTGTACCACTGGGCAGTGTACTGTCACCTACCTTATACCCAGTGTGTTGCTGGTCCTCTGTGCTTCGATACCATGTACGCTGATGATGTGACGCAAGTCAAAGCAAGTCCAAGTACATGATGAGAGACGAGGTTGAAAGAAAAATAACTAGAATAAACAATTACGAAAAACATTGGAAGATAAAAACTAACGAAGAAAATTTTAAGATAATCCCCCTAGCACAACACAAATCACGAAACCTTGATATAGATAACGAAGTCATAGAACTAAGCAGTAATGGAAAATTACTCGGCTTAAAGATGCACAGACTTGGAATTGCACCTCATATAACTGAAATAAAACACAATGGAACAACAGTAGTAAATAAACTCTACACATTTAAAAACTTGACATCAAAAATGAAAGCTCTCGTTGTTCCCTCGTCATTGTTATTCTTTTTGCCACTTCAGGAGTAATAATAAATGCAACGCCACACATTGAATCCTCTTTCCCGTTCCAGATGATAATATGGTTATGTTTTGCTTCCTTTATGTTTCATTCTTATTACACAGCATCCCAAAATATCAATATTTCTTTCCTTCATGAGTGTTATATCTTCCTCTTTTCCGTTAATGGTTGAAACATTCAGTGTTGCTATCTTGATTATCGCTTTCCTCCTCTTCCCTACGTTCAATCCGTAGTTGGTCGTTATCAAGTGTGTCGGTCTTTTCCGATCCTCAGCTTGCGCGTCTTGAGCAATTTTTTCATCAGTGGCTTGCTAGACCTGTCCTGGTTTCTGCTTTATTCAATATATTTGGAGCACCCCTCCTACAGAGGGTTCCCTCATTTGCCACCTGAGGGAAGCGCCTGGGTCTTGTGCTACCGTGACAGGCGCCTTGTCCATCTTGACCCTCTCTGGTCTGTCTGGTCTGACAGCTTTGTCTAACTTGTCTCTGTTCCGTTCTCTCATCTGTCAGGGTGGTGATAAGTTCTTGTAATCTTAGTACCTGCTTTCGTGTTTATCGTCTTCTTCCCTCATTTATTCTTTCTATTTCTTATTTCCTTCTTTATTTCTTCATTCATGTTTCATTCATCCTTCTTACGTGCTTAATTTCTTCTTGGTTCTTGGGTTACAACAGAGTATAAGTTGAACGATTAGAAACCAAAGTTGACATGAAGCTCCAGAGTGAAGAATAGGAGTTGTATGAGGGTAGTTGTGCCACACTATCAAATGCTTTTGACACGTCTACGGGAACAGCTAAAGTTTCACCAAACTCCCTAAAAGACGACAACCATCATGCAGTAAGGTAAGGCAGATCACCAGTACAACGGCCATGACGGAACCCACAGTAGCTATTAGATATATGGTTGTGTCGATAGACAGAATAGGTAGAATTTCACTGGGCAAGGTCCAAACATGAGGCACAGTTTCGAAGAACAATAAGAGGTCCATAACACTTCCGAGGGTTAAGGAGACCGTACACTGAAAAAAAAAAACGAAATATTTAAAATAAAAATTCTTTCTGTTCGTGAACTCTCCCGCCATCACGTGATTAAAGAAATACACAAAAATATGAAAAAAAGTTATGGCTAAATAGCCCCTCCTGTCGTGGGTGTGACGCATGCAAACATCATGTCATCTTTCCATTAATAATTTCCATACATATGCATTTCTGGTATGGAATGGCAAACTGGCCTCTTCTTAGGTCATGGCGGCACACTGCTTACTCCCTCTCAAAGGCCTAAGTTATCTCCATAAAGGCCAGAAGTGGACACGTTACTCCCTGAATCGAGACGCAGAAAATGGACAGCCAGAGGATGGTAATGTTGTCTTCCAAGGCCAAGAAGCTATCATCCTATAGCAGTGACCACCAGCCAGGAGGCTTCTAATGACTTGTAAGTCTGGCGACAATGAGGGAAGTGGTGGCTCCTGATACCCTCGTTTTCAAGCGATTAGTACCTTTGAAAAAAAAAAAAAAAAAAAGAGGAAGGATAAGATCCCAACAATGCCGTATAATACTCCAAAAATTATAGAGCGACGTGACTGTGGTGTAAAGGGACGGCCGGGGTAAGTGTACCACGTGTGATGCATGCACTGTGGCGCTGGGATCTAAAGAGAACGAAGATATTTAAACACGAACTTTTAAATCCCATTTCCTATAAAAAAAAAAGTTTTCTCGAAACTACTACGCGACCATTAGAACAGGTGTTAATGAATGATGCGACATTGTAAAGGGGGATTAAAAAAATATTTTCTTCAAGAGATTTCTTTAAATTATTTCATAAATTTTCAGCAATTACCAGCAAAACTTTCGGATGACAAAAAAAAAAAATAAAATAAAATAAAATAAAATAAAATAAATAAATTAATCAAATGAAAAAAAAAAAAGATAGAAATGTGCCTTTATAGTTCGATGGGGAGTTATGCAATGTGTCTGGTAATTTCTTCCATCAGCGCGAGTCACTGGATAAAGGCTTTATATCAAATTAAAATTTTGCAAAAAAAAAAAAAAAAAAAAAAAAAAAAAGATAAAAAATAAATAAATAAATAAAAACTGAATTTTTGCGCAAAATAAATAGAAATGAAGATCTGAAAATATTCTAAGATGTGTTACACATCAGCGCAAGTCACTGGATAAAGGGTTTATATCAAGTTAAAATTTTGCAAAAAAAAAATAAAAATAAATAAAATAAAATAAAATAAATAAATAAATAATATAATTAAATAAAAACTGAATTTTTGCGCAAAACAAATAGAAATGAAGATCTAAAAATATGCTAAGATGTGTTACACAAATGCATACTTACCACATTAAAAAATCATATACCGATACTAAAGAATTGCCTGGACGGTCCCCATACGGCCAGCGTGAGGATGAAAAAATAAATAAATAAATAAAAAAAAAATAAAAAATAATAATAATAAATAAATAAATAAATAAATAAAGATAAATAAATAAATAAATAATTACGAAGATTCTTAGTTGTAACCATGAAAATCATCGCAGGATGAAGGAGAGGGAGGAACAAGCTCTGAATCATCCAAGGTAGAGGATGAAGCGATGAAAATGAATAAATAATTACGAAGATTCTTAGTTGTAACCATGAAAATCATCGCAGGATGAATGAGAGGGAAGAACAAGCCCTGAATCATCCAAGGTAGATGTTTCTATGTACGTAAACCTATGACTTACTCTCCTCCCCATGATTTTATTACTTAAGAGTTTTTTTTTTTTTTTTTTTTATATGGCTGAGACTTTAATGTCAAATTTTTACAGCATTTATCTGCTCTTCGAATGTTTTCATTCATTCTTACTATGTAATATTCTTGGGCTATTTTACGTTCTATGCGCAGCAAAAACTCACTTCTTGCAGAAATATCCATGTTTGGAAATCTTGTTTACCACCACTTGCCGGCTTTCATCGTTTTTCAATTTTTTTTTTTTACATAGGGTCACTGGCCAAAGGAAACAAAAAAAAAAAGAGTAAAAAAAAAAAAATCCAACCGAGGTGCCAGTTCCAAAAGAAATGTCAAAACAATCATCGAAAATTGAAGGATGAGTTTCTTCAAAACTTCCTTCTTGAAAGAGTTCAAGTAATAGGAAGGAGGAAATACAGAAGCAGGCAGGGACTTCCCAAGTTTAGCAGAGAAAGGAATGAATTATTGAAAATACTGGTTAACTCTTGCATTAGAGAAATGGACAGAATAGAGATGACATTGCAGAATAGAGATGACAAGCAACATTGCGGCGATCAGAAAGTGGCAGAAGGCAGTCAGTTAGAGGCTAAGAGTTGATAAAACGAAAAGCTTTTGATTCAATCCTGTCTAAAATAGCGGCATAAATGAAACCCATCATACAGGTAATGCATAATCCATACATGGGCGGATAAGGTCCCTGTACAGAGTTAGTAGCGGGGGGGATGAGAAAAACTGGCGGAGACGACTCAGAACACCTAACTTCATAGAAGCTGGTTTAACTAGAGATGAGATATGAAGTTTCCGGTTTAGATTATAAGTAAAAGACAGACCAAGTACGTTCAGTGTAGAAGAGGTGGACAGTTAAGTGGCATTGAAGAAGAGGGGATAGTTGTCTGGAACGTTGTGTTGTTGGTAGATGCAGGAATTGGGTTATTGAGGCATGGAACAATACTAAGTTTTGCTCTGCCCGAATCACAAATTTTAGAGAGATCAGAAGTCAGGTGTTCTGTGGCTGAAGAAGCAAAATTATTGGAGATGTTTTTGGCTAGGTGTCAGAGGTCACGAGGGGAGTTACATCTTCAAAGATTTTGACACTTTCTATTAATGAAGGAATTTTTTAGCTAGTTGGAAAACAGACTTGGCATGATTCCAGGCAGAAATATAAAACCAATGATATTCACGTGATGGAAGGCTGAAGTACCTTTTCTAGGCCACCTCCCTATCATGTATAGCATGGGAACAGGCTGAAATAAACCAATGTTTGGAAGGTTTAGGTTAAGAGAAAGAGTGAGGAATGTACGCCTCCATGCCAGACACTATCACCTTTGCTATGCGCTCAGGACACAGAGACGGGTACCCAACACAGAAGCATTAGTCATTCCAAGGAAAATCTGCATAATACCTCCTCAGGTCCCCCAAATTAACAGAGGCAAGACGTGACAGGCACCTTCACTTTGAAGAGATAGGACAGGATACAAATATGAGATTGTGATTGGATTAGCCCAATGGAGAAGATAGGGTAACAGCACAAGCAGAAGGGTTAGAGGTTAGGAAAAGGTCAAGAATGTTGGGCGTACCTTCAAGACGGTCACCAGTTCCTTTAGGTCGTGGAGGATAGCAAATTTAAAGCTAATTCACCAGGATGGTCAGTGAAGAGAGAAGAAAGCCAAAGCTTGTGGTGAACATTAAAACTTCCAAGAAGGGAGATCTTCGCAAAAGGGAATTTGCTCCGCTTTGGAAGTTAGTCACGGAATTTCTTATGGTTAGAGGGGTTAGGTGAGAGGTATACGGCACAGATAAATTTAGTTTGACAGTCACTCTGTAGTCGTAGCCAGATAGTGGAAAACTCGGAAGATTCAAGAGTGTGGGCACGAGAGCAGGTAAAATCGTTGCGCACATAGATGCCACATCCGGATTGGAAATTAAGATAGAGAAAGTAGGAGGGAACAGAAAAGGGGCTACTGTCAGTTGCCTCAGACATCTGTGTTTCAACGAGGAAAAGATGAGGTTTAATATAGGTGAGGTGGTGTTCTACAAATTGAAAATTAGATCTAAGACCGCGAATGTTGCAGAAGTTAATGAAAAAAAAAGTTAAAGGGGTATCAAGAAACTTAAGGTCGATACCAGATGAGCAGTCCGAACTGGGAACATTCGTGGTCCCCTCTCCAGATGGGGACTCCAAGGCTGGTGTAGGACTCGCCATATTGATTTTGAATTTTGAGTGAAAGGTGTGTGTGTGTAATTAGGTAGTTTTGTGTGAAGGAAGAGAGTTTTTAGAGGGCAGGCTGTGACTGTCCCCTTGTACTGTAAGACACAAAGGGAAACGTTCAGTGAGATCACAGCAGGGTTTAATGATAAATTCACACCACCCCCTGATCTAGTGCTTTAGACCTTATTGGGAGTAATTATCGTTTGGGCAGGTGTCTACTGCCTCCTCCTTGGTAAACAAGGCTTCGAAATTGGTACAATCAATGACTTACAAAAATTGTTGCAGCAGTATACTAGTATTTATGACCATCTTGGAAAGACACCCAGTATTCTTGAACATTTCTGTAGGGCTACTAACCCTTCAGCATATTCTGTCAAACTGCACTTTTTGTCAGACTCCCCTCGATCATAGTCTTATTCCTACACCCTCTCATATATCGCTAGAGTGTTACCTCTACAGCAAGTAAACAGTGAATGTTTCCAGCATCACGTCTCTGTTAAGCGGTAAGATCTTAGAGATACTATTCCAGTAATATTGAAATGTCTACTGCTTCCATGACAGCGCTTTATTTCATTTTATAGAGCGTGATTGTTTATGGCAAGGAGGGATACACACTTTCTTTAATCCTAAAGCTCCAAAACGTTGGTTCAGCACTCATCTTGTTTTGATACTGCCCAGGACCCTTAGCCTTCCGCTTCCTTTATTTTATTTTATTTATTTATTAATTTTTTTTATGTAGGAGGGACACTGGCCAAGGGCAACAAAAATCCAATAAGAAAAAAAAAAAAGAACTCACTGAGATGCCAGTCCCAGAAAAAGGTCCAAAGCGGTAGTCAAAAACTGAAGGATAAGTGTCTTGAAACCTCCCTCTTGAAGGAATTCAAGTCAAAGGAAGGTGGAAATACAGAAGCAGGCATGGAGTTCCATAGTTTATGAGAGAAAGGGATGAATGATTGAGAATACTGGTTAACTCTTGCATTAGAGAGATGGACAGAATAGAGGTGAGAAAGAAGAAAGTCTTGTGCAGTGAAACCGCGGGAGGAGGGGAGCCATGCAGTTAGCAAGATCAGAAGAGCGGTTAGCATGAAAATAGCGGTAGAAGACAGCTAGAGATGCAATATTGCGGCGGTGAGAGAGAGACAGTTAGTCAGAGGAGAGGAGTTGATGAGACGAAAAGCTTTTGATTCTACCCTGCCTAGAAGAGCGGTATAAGTGGAACCCCCATCCAGACATATGACGCATACTCCATACATGGACGGATAAGGCCCCTGTACAGGGTTACCAGCTGTGGGGGAGTGAGAAAAAGTGGCGGAAACGTCTCAGAACGCCTAACTTCATAGAAGCTGGTTTAGCTAGAGATGAGACATAAAGTTTCCATTTCAGATTATAAGTAAAGGACAGACCGGGGATAATCAGTGTAGAAGAGGGGGACAGTTGAGTGTCACTGAAGAAGAGGGGATAGTTGTCTGCAAGGTTGTGTCGAGTTGATAGATGGTGGAATTGAGTTTTTGAGGCATTGAACAATACCAAGTTTGGTCTGCCCAATCAGAAATTTTAGAAAGATCAGAAGTGAGGCCTTCTGTGGCTTCCCTGCGTGAAATATTTACTTCCTGAAGGGTTAGACGTCTATGAAAAGACGTGGAAAAGTACAGGGTGGTATCATCAGTGTAGGAGTGGATAGGGCAAGAAGTTTGGTTTAGAAGGTCATTGATGAATAATAAGAAGAGAGAGGGTGAGAGGACAGAACTCTGAGGAAGACCAGTGTTAATAGATTTAGGAGGAGAACAGTAACCGTCTACCACAGTAGCAATAGAACGGTAAGAAAGGAAACTTGAGATGAAGTTACAGAGAGAAGGATAGAAGCCGTAGGAGGGTAGTTTGGAAATCAAAGCTTTGTGCCAGACTCTATCATAAGCTTTTGATATGTCCAAGGCAACAGGAAAAGTTTCACCAAAATCTCTAAAAGAGGATGATCAAGACTCAGTGAGGAAAGCCAGAAGATCACCAGTAGAGCGGCCCTGACGGAACCCATACTGGCAATCAGATAGAAGGTTGTGAGGTGATAGATGTTTAAGAATCTTTCTGTTGATGATAGATTCTAAAACTTTAGATAGGCAGGAAATTAGAGCAATAGGACGGTAGTTTAAGGGATTAGAACGGTCACCCTTTTTAGGAACAGGCTGAATGTAGGCAAACTTCCAACAAGAAGGAAAGGTAGATGTTGAAAGACAGAGCTGAAAGAATTTGACTAAGCAAGTTGCAAGCACGGAGGCACAGTTTCGGAGAACAATAGGAGGGACCCCATCAGGACCATAAGCCTTCCGAGGGTTTAGGCCAGCGAGGGCATTGAAAACATTATTGCGAAGAATTTTAATAGGTAGCATGAAGGAGTCCGAGGGTGGAGGAGAGGCAGGAACAAGCCCTGAAACGTCAAAGGTAGAGTTTTAGCAAAGGTTTGAGTGAAGAGTTCAGCTTTAGAGATAGATGTGATAGCAGTGGTGCCATCTGCTTGAAATAAAGGATGGAAAGAAGAAGCAAAGTTACTGGAGATATTTTTGGCTAGATGCCAGAAGTCACGAGGTGAGTTTGATCTTGAAAGATTTTGACACTTTCTGTTAATGAAGCAGTTTTTGGGTAGTTGGAGAACAGACTTGGCATGCTTCCCTGCAGTAATATAAAGTGCATGAGATTCTGGTGATGGAAGGCTTAAGTATCTTTTGTGGGCTACGTCTCTATCATGTATAGCACGAGAACAGGCTGTATTAAGCCAAGTTTTGGAAGATTTAGGTCGAGAAAAAGAGTGAGGAATGTACGCCTCCATGCCAGACAGTAACACCTCTGTTATTCGCTCGGCACACAAAGACGAGTCTCTGACACGGAAGCAGTAGTCGTTCTAAGGAAAATCAGCAAAATACCTCCTCAGGTCCTCCCAACTAGCAGAGGCAGTGGTTCCCAAACTTTTTCATGTTGTCACCCACTTTTCATACACGATCCTTGTCTATGGCCCACCGCCAAGCATAACCCACGACTGCACTGACTGTCAACACTCCTACACTCATTAGCTCCATATAAAAAGCCACTCTAGTAAATCCTGCAATTTTATTGATTCCATTTATTTTTTTTTCTTTTGTTAAGTATTAATAAAGAAATTCCTAGCTTGCCTTTGCTGAATCTCATATAATTATTGAAGTGGTACTAAATAAGTAACATAATGCGCATGAAAAAATGTCTATACTTGGAGTTAAATGGCATTTACTCGTATGTTATAAATGGCATTATTGCGGAAAACTTTTTCAACAATAAGCAAACAAAAAACAAAATAAAACAAAAATCCACTGGCAGCCTCACAGGAATAAGTTGATGAAAATGGTAGGTGTCAAAAAGCCATTTGTCTATGTAGTCTAGCCATTTGTACTGAACCTGTAATTTCCCTTCACTGGCTGCCTATCCGCTAAACACCTTTGGTTTAATATATACATATCCTCAGATTATGGCCCCCTCCATTCTGCTACATGCCCCCCTAGGGAGCCATGGCCCCCAGTTTGGGAACCATTGTCTTAGGGGGATCCTAAGGAGGGATTGGAGCGATAGGACAAGATACAGATATGAGATTGTGGTCGGAGGAGCCCAACGTAGAAGAGAGTGTAACAGCATAAGAAGAAGGATTAGAGGTCGAGAAAAGGTCAAGAATGTTGGGCGTATCTCCAAGACAGTCAGGAATATGACTAGGGTGTTCCACCAATTGCTCTAAATCGTGGAGGATAGCAAAGTTGAAGGCTGGTTCACCAGGATGGTCGGTGAACGGAGAGGAAAGCCAAAGCTGGTGGTGAACATTGAAATCTCCAAGAATGGAGATCTCTGCAAAAGGGAAGAGAGTCAGAATGTGCTCCACTTTGGAAGTTAAGAAGTCAAAGAATTTCTCGTAGTCAAAGGGTTAGGTGAGAGTTATACAGCACAGATAAATTTAATTTGAGAGTGACTCTGTAGTCGCAGCCAGATGGTGGAAAACTCGGAATATTCAAGAGCGTGGGCGCGAGAGCAGGTTAAATTGTTGCGCACATAAACGTAATATCCAACTTTGCATTGATAATGAGGATAGTGAAAGTAGGAGGGCAGAGAAAACGGGCTAGTGTCAGTTACCTCGGACACCTGAGTTTCATTGAGGAAAAGAAGATGAGGTTTAGAAGAGGAGAGGTGGTGTTCTATAGATTGAAAATTAGATCTTAGACCGTGAATGTTGCAGAAGTTAATGAAGAAAAAGTTGAGCAAGACATTTAGGGTCGTTGTCAGAAGGGCAGTCCGACCTGGGGATATTTGTGGTCCCCTCCCCAGATGGGGACTCCGAGGCTGGTGTAGGAGTCGACAGAATAATTTTGAAATTTTGAGTGAAGTGTGTGTGTGTGTTATTAGGTGCTTGTAGTTTTGTGTGGAGGAAGAGAGTTGTCTTCTCCATTGAAATTGAACATTGAAATTGAACATTGAAATCTTCATTCTTGGAGATTTCAATGTACACCACCAGCTTTGGCTTTACTCTCCATTCACTGACATCATGGTGAACCAGCCTTCAACTTTGCTATCCTCCACGATTTAGAGCAATTGGTGGAACACCCTATTCGTATTCCTGACGTATTGTGAGACGCAAAGGGAAACGTTCAGTGAGGTCACAGCTGGGTTTAATGATAAGTTCACAGCACCCCCTCATCCAGTGCCTCACTGGGAGTAAATATCGTTTCGGCAGGTGCCTACTGCCTCCTCCTGATAAACACTCAGCGTTTTTTTTTTTTTCCTCGCGATGTAGAACAATACTAAACATCTATAACTAAATTTTCAACTCTCTCTCTCTCTCTCTCTCTCTCTCTCTCTCTCTCTCTCTCTCTCTCTCTCTCTCTCTCTCTCTCTTAATTGCCATTCCTCTCTTGTAACGTTATTTCCATATTACTGCTGTCATGAACTTGCTTATTGCATGTTTAACCGTAGCCCTTCCCCGGATGGGCTTTCCGTTTACTCTCAGTTAATATTTATTCTATACATATTACTCAAATATATTATATCACCCCATTTACGCATAAACTCTGGAATTCCCTTCCTATATCTGTCTTACGTGTAGATGTAAGTTGAAATATTTCAGAAATGAGAGCCGAGATTCTTGCTTAAGTTCGATTAGTTTACCAATTTGTTTGTTTCAAGTTGTACTTCTTTTGAAATGTCAATAATCTAAGGTTTATTGCTGTTTGTGTGTCCAAACAGACGAAAACACCACTATAATCGTCCTCCCAACTCCACACACACACACACACACACACACACACACACACACACACACACACACACACGCTATCGTGCATTTGAATTAAATTTTAGTCGATGATTAGCTGAGCATGATAATATTTACTATGAATCATGTATTTCTTATATCACTTCATTCTTTTTATTCTTTCCTTTGGTGGCGGCGAAACAGAAACACGTGGGGCAATAGGGCAGCAGCAGAAAGGACTGGTATGATGACTGTCTTCGTCTTGGGCGTTACCAACAACATTCAACACCAACAATTCATTGAAGAGGAAAGCCAAACCTACCACGATATCATTCAAGTGAACTTTATTGACTCGTACCGCAACCTGACGCTGAAGACGTTAACAATTTTACACTGGACTAAGACTTACTGCCCAGGGGCCTCCTGGCTCCTAAAAAGTGACGAGGATATATTTGTCAATCCCTTTGCGCTTAGGAATATTTTAGCTAACCACACACAGGCGGGTTTTGTTTGCTTTTTGAATCGTTTCCTGTGGGTGTGTCGTAAGGGCAAAAATTGCCCGCAAAAGTGGGCCGTATCATCGCAAGAGTACCAACACAGCATCTACCCTCCCTATTGTCTGGGTCCCGCCTATGCTATCTCTTCCAATATGGTCAGAAAAGTTTTCACTGATGCCAATAAAACACACCCATTCGTAATGGAAGACGTGTACTTTACCGGGATCCTTGCTTTGCATCATATGGCCGAATATGTAGACTTGAAAGGTAGATTTTATTTTCATGCCTCTGATGTAAGTGAAATTTTGTGGAATGGTACAACTGTATTCAGTATGATTAGCCCAAAAGCCAGGAACGCATCACACTACATTCTGTGGGATAAAATTGTGAATTATAATCAAGCTATTCCTTTACTTTAGGTTTCCATCAGTCTGTTGCCGTAACCATATAGCAACATAAGAGGTGTCATACGGCAGAAATTACCTTCATCGACCACAACAGGAGACCAAATATTCGGTATTTCTATATAAAGTCATGAAAATTTCTTGACTTTAACTAATTAGTTAAAGACAAGACAAGAACAGACAAGAAAAAGATGACATAACGGATAGATAACTAGAATATTAATGTAGCCTGCTAGTCAAGACTAGTCTCTAAATTGTTTACTGTAGAGAGGAGGGGCACCTTTATGCTTGAAAATTATATATTTTCGTGTTTTTAGAGATAGATCATCCACTAGTGGTGGTACATATTTCATGTATTAGCGAAAGTATTATAAACTTTCTTATTCGGGTGGTCTTTAAAGGCGTAATTATCGACAACACCACAACACACATTAAGGGAAAACGTGTTCTGGCAATTTCTTTATTTTTTTCTTTAGAAGGCTGCTTATTGTATGCATAATAAATTCCTGAACAAATGAATATGGCCACTTTGTATACAATATATGTCCTTAGATAAGAAGGTTCTTGTAGCCATCTGAAGAAGTCCAATCTTCTACATGCTCTCTAGGCTTTCATATAAGGAATTTTATGTCAACACGAAATACGCATGCTGACGCTCGGGCTCTCTTTAATAGCCGTAATAATTTAGCAGTCTCAGTCATATAACGCTAAATGTATAAAAGTCAAGAACAAAAATCATGGACCCGTGGCAGGTCTTTTTTTCCACTCAACCTTCCACCCCTTCTAATCTTGGGTGGATTAACTTATCAGCAAGTACAAGTTTTCATAAAGAGCGGCGGTTGACTTAAAGGAAGGGGATCAACTAAAACATTTCACACCTTTCGGCTGTACGTCTTCCCCCCCCCCCATACTCCCCCCCATCTCTCTCTCTCTCTCTCTCTCTCTCTCTCTCTCTCTCTCTCTCTCTCTCTCTCTCTCTCTCTCTCTCTCTCTCTCTCTCTCTCTCTCTCTCACACACCCTTCTTCTTCTTCTTCTTCTTCTTCTTCTTTTTTCACTCCCCTCCTTCCCCTTTCCTTCCTCCTCCTCCTAATCAAATAACGGAAGTAGCAAAAACAGCTAATAAATTCGATGTTTTTTATTGATCGAACTTTCAGCTTTAAATCAGAAATAGTAATACTTAATCTTTTTAATTCGCTTATACGCCCTCATCTTGAGTATTGTGTACAATTCTGGTCACCCTATTACAAGGACATCGAAAATAAAAAATACAGGTAAGGGCAACGAAAATGATACCGAAATTATGAAACAAATCTTACGAAGATCGGTTCAAGGAACTTGACTTATATCCTTAACTAAACGCAGAATAAGAAGCGGCCTCATCGAAGTTTTTAAAATCTTCAAGGGTTTTGCGAACGCTGAACCAGAAAATTTGTTCACAATGCCCAAGTCTACCTCAACTAGAAATAACGGTTTCATGATACACGCTTAGCGTTTTGTAGCAAATGAGGCAAGTCATTTTTTCACTAACCGTGTTGTAAATATTTGGAATGAATCGTCCTCGAATGTAGTCAGCTCGAATACAATAGAAACAATAAAAAATCGCCTTGATAAATATCTGATGTCAAATTCCCGCTTGTCACTATTCGCCTTCTTATAAAAATCACACCGCGGATATTTCGTCTTTCGGTGCAATACTATCTGTCATCTGATGAGGGTATATTTCACTAAGGAAAAAAAAAAATAATAATAATTTGCAACAAATAAAATTAATCGCATTACACAGACCTTAGTGATGGCTAGGTTCCTCAGCGAATTACTGCTGACCCCGTCACAGTAATGGTATAAGGAATCGAGTCCTTGCTGACTAACTAACCCATTACTATAGTCATCTAGTATAAAAATGTATCACACCATCAGATTTCAGGTCATTAAATGACACTAATAAAATAATGAAATGGAATTGTATGTAAATTAGGTGAGATAGAAGTAAAAATAATTTTTCTTACTTTCTTGTCAAATCCATGTTTTTTTTTTTTTTTCATACAACATGGTACCATTTCTTTTTTTCTTTTCCGACCAGCTTCAGCTGGAGGAACAAGGAGTGGAAGGAGCCTTCTTCTGTGCTATCCTATCTCTCCCACTAATAGAGTAAAATAGTTATCCAAACAGCCAAATAAGGACTTCAGGGTTTGTTGTTGCTTGATCCTCCTTTGTATTCCTCTTGCTTTCCCTCCTCCTCCTCCTCCTCCCCTCTCTCTCTCTCTCTCTCTCTCTCTCTCTCTCTCTCTCTCTCTCTCTCTCTCTCTCTCTCTCTCTCTCTCCTCTCTCTCACCGTGGGGTACCTCAAGGCTGAATTCTTGGACCTATCCACTTTTTAATATATATTACTGATATCACTCGTAGTAGCAACAAACTCAAATTTTCACTCTTCGCAGATGACATCACTATTTTCATCCAGGGACATAGTCTCCAAAATATTTCTCATGTACAGTATTAAATGACGTGTCCAACTGGATCATGAACAACCACTTAACTTTAAATATTAACAAAACACATCTCATGGTGTCCACTCCCTTTACATCTCAGCCAGTACACAAATCTGTCAGAATCAAAAATCATATATCAAATGAAGTTTCTGAATTAAGGTTTTTAGGAATAATTGTAAATAAGATGGATAAATGACGTGGACTTAGTAAAATCTAAAGTATCATTATGAACAGGTTTAATATATAGACTAAAATATTATTTAACTTCTGATTTTTTTTTTTTTTATGTAAGAAGGACACAAAAATCAATAAAAAAAATGCCCACTGAAATGACAGTCCCGCAAAAGGGTCAAGGCAATGGTCAAAAATAGGTGGATAAGTGTCTTGAAACCTCCCTCTTGAAGGAATTCAAGTCATAGGAAGGTGGAAATACAGAAGCAGGCAGGGAGTTCCAGAGTTTACCAGAGAAAGGGATGAATGATTGAGAATACTGGTTAACTCTTGCGTTAGAGAGGTGGACAGAATAGGGGTGAGAGAAAGAAGAAAGTCTTGTGCAGCGAGGCCGCGGAAAGAGGGGAGGCATGCAGTTAGCAAGATCAGAAGAGCAGTTAGCATGAAAATAGCGGTAGAAGACAGCTAGATATGCAACATTGCGGCGGTGAGAGAGAGGCTGAAGACAGTCAGTTAGAGGAGAGGAGTTGATGAGACGAAAAGCTTTTGATTCCACCCTGTCTAGAAGAGCAGTATGAAGCCCCCCAGTGGAACCCCCCCAGACATGTGAAGCATACTCCATACATGGACGGATAAGGCCCTTGTACAAGGTTAGCAGCTGGGGGGGTGAGAAAAACTGGCGGAGACGTCTCAGAACACCTAACTTCATAGAAGCTGTTTTACCTAGAGATGAGATGTGTAGTTTCCAGTTCAGATTATAAGTAAAGGACAGACCGAGGATGTTCAGTGTAGAAGAGGGGGACAGTTGAGTGTCATTGAAGAAGAGGGGATAGTTGTCTGGAAGGTTGTGTCGAGTTGATAGATGAAGGAATTGAGTTTTTGAGGCATTGAACAATACCAAGTTTGCTCTGCCCCAATCGGAAATTTTAGAAAGATCAGAAGTCAGGCGTTTTGTGGCTTCCCTGCGTGCTATGTTTACCTCCTGAAGAGTTGGACGTCTATGAAAAGACGTGGAAAAGTGCAGGGTGGTATCATCAGCGTAGGAGTGGATAGGACAAGAAGTTTGGTTTAGAAGATCATTAATGAATAATAAGAAGAGAGTTGGTGACAGGACAGAACCCTGAGGAACACCACTGTTAATAGATTTAGGAGAAGAACAGTGACCGTCTACCACAGCAGCAATAGAACGGTCAGAAAGGAAACTTGAGATGAAGTTACAGAGAGAAGGATAGAAACCGTAGGAGGGTAGTTTGGAAATCAAAGCTTTGTGCCAGACTCTATCAAAAACTTTTGATATGTCCAAGGCAACAGCAAAAGTTTCACCAAAATCTCTAAAAGAGGATGACCAAGACTCAGTAAGGAAAGCCAGAAGATCACCAGTAGAGCGGCCTTGACGGAACCCATACTGGCGATCAGATAGAAGGTTGTGAAGTGATAGATGTTTAAGAATCTTCCTGTTGAGGATAGACTCAAAAACTTTAGATAGGCAGGAAATTAAAGCAATAGGACGGTAGTTTGAGGGATTAGAACGGTCACCCTTTTTAGGAACAGGTTGAATGTAGGCAAACTTCCAGCAAGAAGGAAAGATAGATGTTGACAGACAGAGCTGAAAGAGTTTGACAAGGCAAGGTGCAAGCACGGAGGCACAGTTTCGGAGAACAATAGGAGGGACCCCATCAGATCCATAAGCCTTCCGAGGGTTTAGGCCAGCGAGGGCATGGAAAACATCATTGCGAAGAATTTTAATACGTGGCATGAAGTAGTCAGAGGGTGGAGGAGAGGGAGGAACAAGCCCAGAATCGTCCAAGGTAGTGTTTTTAACAAAGGTTTGAGCAAAGAGTTCAGCTTTAGAAATAGATGTGATAGCAGTGGTGCCATCTGGTTGAAGTAGAGGAGGGAAAGAAGAAGCAAAGTTATTGGAGATATTTTTGGCTAGATGCCAGAAATCACGAGGGGAGTTAGATCTTGAAAGGTTTTGACATTTTCTGTTAATGAAGGAGTTTTTGGCTAGTTGGAGAACAGACTTGGCATGGTTCCGGGCAGAAATATAAAGTGCATGAGATTCTGTTGATGGAAGGCTTAAGTACCTTTTGTGGGCCACCTCTCTATCATGTATAGCATGAGAACAAGCTGTGTTAAACCAAGGTTTAGAAGGTTTAGGACGAGAAAAAGAGTGAAGAATGTACGCCTCCATGCCAGACACTATCAACTCTGCTATGCGCTCAGCACACAAAGACGGGTCTCTGACACGGAAGCAGTAGTCATTCCAAGGAAAATCAGCAAAATACCTCCTCAGGTCCCCCCAACTGGCAGAGGCAAAACGCCAGAGGCACCTTCGCTTAGGGGGATCCTGAGGAGGGATTGGAGTGATAGGACAAGATAAAGATATGAGATTGTGATTGGAGGAGCCCAACGGAGAAGAAAGGGTGACAGCATAAGCAGAAGGATTAGAGATTGTTTAAGTCAAATTTGTTTCACTTTAACCTATCCATACCTTCCATATTGGCATGCAATAAAGGGAGGTGCCCATAAAGCTTTCATCGATAATTTCTTTGTTACTCAGAAAAATAAATAAATAAAAAAATAAACGCGCATTTATTACTCAGAAAAAAAAAAAAAAATCTTACGCTTTTTCAGAGACAAAAATTTTTTAAACTTCCAGATATTATATACTTGCAGACTTATCTATTTGTACACAAATCTTTATTCTCATTCCCTTTGGACGTTGTTTTCATATTAGTTCCGGATAATGTAACACGAGAGAATGCACAATCTACGTATTCCGTTGTGCAGGACACCACGAGCCCAGCAGAGTGTTTTGTCAAGAGCAAGCAGAAACTGGAATATCCTACCACAAGATATGATTGTTGACACTAACTTCAATTGCTTTAAAAGTAAATTAATGAAATATTTCTCATGTACAGTATTAAATGACGTGTCCAACTGTATCATTAACAACCACTTAACTATAAATATTACAAAAGACATCTCAGCAGATATTTAGAAAGTCTACTCATCAAAGTTATTTTCCTGTTTTACATAACCAACTTTAATAATATTGTACTTAATTTCATCACTATTCTTATCTCAATGGAATTCTAGTTTCTGCTATATATATATATATATATATATATATATATATATATATATATATATATATATATATATATATATATATATATATATATATATATATATATATATATATATATATATATATATATATATATATATATATATATATATATATATATATATATATATATATATATATATATATATATATATATATATATATATATATATATATATATATATATATATATATATATATATATATATATATATATATATATATATATATATATATATATATATATATATATATATATATATATATATATATATATATATATATATATATACGAGTATATATATATATATATATATATATATATATATATATATATATATATATATATATATATATATATATATATATATATATATATATATATATATATATATATATACTCGTATATATATATATATATATATATATATATATATATATATATATATATATATATATATATATATATATATATATATATATATATATATATATATATATATATATATATATATATATATATTTTTTTTTTAATTCTTCGGTCGTACTTTGATACAGCATCCAAAACCCTTGAAGCCTCTCACACAACGGGACATCTTCCGAAGGTTCTTCAATTTTCCTCTCACTCGGCAGGCAGAGTTCATGCAAGTTACAGGATTTCCCTGTGTCGTCGGTGTCGTTGATGGTGCCCATATAAGAATTATTGCACCTCAAGAACATGAAGCCGTTTCATAGCACCAATGTTCAGGTTGTGTTTCATGCAACTTATACGATGCTCAACATTGTTGCAAAGTAGCCAGGCTGTGTGGATGATGCACGTGTACGAGTATGAAACGAATCTGGACTGAAGAAACTGCTCGAGAGGAACATCGTGCTGGCTGGATGCCATCTCTTGGGTGACAGTGCTTATGCCATGAAGCGCTGGCTATTGACAACTTACCTGCAACCACAGCTTGGTTCACAGTCCAGATACAACTGGTAGGTTTAACATTACCTGAAGTAAATATTTTGCATTCAAGCTAACCTAAACCTATTCTGTCCACCTCTCTAATACAAGAGTTAACCAGTATTCTCAATCATTCATCCCTTTCTCTGGTAAACTCTGGAACTCCCTGCCTGCTTCTGTATTTCCACCTTCCTATGACTTGAATTGCTTCAAGAGGGAGGTTTCAAGACGCTTATTCATTAATTTTTGACTACTGCTTTGACCCTTTTATGGGACTGGCATTTCAGTGGCCATTTTCTTATATTGGATTTTTGTTGCCCTTGGCCAGTGTCCTTCCTACATTTAAAAAAATAAAGGAATAGTGGTTCCCAATCTGTTTTACATGCCATTTTTTAATTTTTATTGAAACAGTCCTACAAAGTCCTTTCCTGCCACTTTATTGTGTTTGAATAAAATCAAAAGAAATTTTAAAGTTAATATCTTGGTATTGTTGCGAAGAAAAAAACTTTTGTTCTGATTAATATCAGTGATATGGAGAATAGACATCTAGTAAACCATAAAACAATAAAACCAGCATCATTTGTACTAGACCTTATTTGTATAGAGTCGTAATTGCAGGCTCATTTATGAGGTATACTAGTGTTAAAAGCAATAATGAAATAATAATAATAATAATAATAATAATAATAATAATAATAATAATAATAATAAGCGAGCTCTCCGTTATCAGCGAAAGGAACACATAATGCATTAGTTTCCTGAAAATTGTCGCTCAACTGTGTGTGTGTGTGTGTGTGTGTGTGTGTGTGTGTGTGTGTGTGTGTGTGTGTGTAGGAAAAGTAAATTTTTTATAATCGTACTTTTTATTATTTTCTCTGAAGTAAACTTAAAATATCACTTCGCGATTCCTTATGATGGGTGGTTTCCTTCAACACTTGATACGACGTCGGCGACACGTCATGACCTCCACGCAGAAGCTCAGAACTGCTATGAAGAGTCCTGTGACCAAGACGAGAGTGTTAACTCGAGAAGAGGAAAAGCAAGTAAACTAAGTAATTTTTGTTACTATTTCATAATGATATAACAATGATACTTTTCGGTTTTTACGTCCGTATTTCCCTTGATGAATCAAGGAGCAGGACTTTGATTTGGTATTTGGGAACTGTTACCCTAAGTCGAAGCCCTTCTTATCCTCAGACTGTGGCCAGGATTCGAGCCCGTGCACTTAGGAATTCATAACTATAGGGAAAGAGCAAGGAGAAGAAAAGGCAAAAAAGAAAGGAGAGAAAAAAAAAAACATGATGATGACGATTACTGGTGTTAATATCATTATTGCTAAAGCACATTCAACAAGAGCTGGTTTCCTATCTCGTGCTGGATGGAAAGAAATTGGGTGTGTGTTCTTTCAATGAGTAGTTAAAAAATACGCGACAGAGTTGTGATCTTGCCATCATGGCACGAATCGAATGATAGTCATTCTGTTATCATTTTTCTGCCTGCTTGAGTGTTTTCTTCTTAAATTTTTCCTAAACAGTAGACATAAATAAAATGGAAAATTAAATTAATTAATTAATAATTAAATAATATATTACATGGATATTATTGAGCTTGTCTTACCGCCAGCAAAGACAGAGAACACGCCATAGAAGTCCTGGAGGCCCTGCGCACGCAGCTTGGTGGAGGAAAGGTCCTGGATGATGGGCCCGAAACAATGGGAGCTGTTGGGCAACGCGCGATAAACCAGATGATTGATGAGGCCGCCTTCAAGCAGGCGAAGGATGCTGAAAGAGAGAGAGAGAGAGAGAGAGAGAGAGAGAGAGAGAGAGAGAGAGAGAGGAGAGAGAGAGAGAGAGAGAGAGAGAGAGAGAGAGAGAGAGAGAGAGAGAAGTTCAATGAATTTATAAAGTATACGAGCGTTTCCTATCGTTTACTCTTGAGACGGATTTACACTTTTGTGTAGCCCATGTGAAGTGCATAATGAGTATTCTTTAGTTTATTTATTTTCTTTTTCAACATGAATACACATTCTTCGTTTTTTGTGACTTTTCCGTATCGGGGAGATTACTTAACAACCACAATCTTTGAAATTATGGAAATGTTTATATATCCTAAGTCTGGCATTTATTTATTTATTTTTTTTAATGTAGGAGAGCCACTGACCAAGGACAACAAAAATCCAATAAAAAAAAATGCCCATTGAAATGCCAGCCCCATAAAATGGTCAAAGCAGTGGTCAAAAATTGATGGATAAGTGTCTTGAAACCTTCCTCTTGAAGGAATTCAAGTCATAGTAAGGAGGAAATACAGAAGCAGGCAGAGAGTTCCCGAGTTTACCAGAGAAAAGGATGAATGATTGAGAATGCTGGGTTAACTCTTGCGTTAGAGAGGTGGACAGAATAGGGGTGAGAGAAAGAAGAAACTCTTGTGCAGCGAGGCCGAGGGAGGAGGGGAGGGATGCAGTTAGCAAGATCAGAAGAGCAGTTAGCATGAAAATAACGGTAGAAGACAGCTAGAGATGCAAACATTGCGGCAGTGAGAGAGAGTCTGAAGGCAGTCAGTTATAGAAGAGGAGTTGATGAGACGAAAAGATTTTGATTCCAACCTGTCTAGAAGAGCAGTATAAGTGGAACCCCTCAGACATGTCAAGCATACTCCATACACGGACGGATAAGGCCCTTGTACAGAGTTAGCAGCTTGGGGTGTGAGAAAAACCTGGCGGAAACGTCTCAGAACACTTAACTTCATAGAAGCTGTTTTAGCTAGAGATGAGATGTGAAGTTTCCAGTTCAGATTATAAGTAAAGGACAGACCGAGGATGTTCAGTGTAGAAGAGGGGGACAGTTGATTGTCATTAAAGAAGAGGAGATAATTGTCTGGAAGGTTGTGTCGAGTTGATAGATGGAGGAATTGAGTTTTTTGAGGCATTGAACAATACCAAGTTTGCTCTGCCCCAATCAGGAATTTTAGAAAAATCAGAAGTCAAGCGTCCTGTGGCTTCCCTGCGTGAAATGTTTACCTCCTGAAAGGTTGGACACCCATGAAAAGACGTGGAAAAATGCAGGGTGGTATCATAAGCGTAGGAGTGGATAGGACAAGAAGTTTGGTTTAGAAGATCATTAATAAATAATAAGAAGAGAGTGGGTGACAGGACAGAAACCCCTGAGGAACACCACTGTTAATAGATTTAGGAGAAGAACAGTGACCGTCTACCACAGCAGCAATAGAACGGTCAGAAAGGAAACTTGAGATGAAGTTACAGAGAGGAGGATAGAAGCCGTAGGAGAGTAGTTTGGAAATCAAAACTTTATGCCAGACTCTATTAAAAGCTTTTGATATGTCCAAGGCAACACCAAAAGTTTCACAAAAATCTCTAAAAGAGGTGACCAAGACTCAGTAAGGAAAGCCAGAATAACACCAGTAGGGCGGCCTTGACGGAGCCCATACTGGCGATCAGATAGAAGGTTGTGAAGTGATAGATGTTTAAGAATCTTCCTGTTGAGGATAGATTCAAAAACTTTAGATAGGCAGGAAATTAAAGCAATAGGACGGTAGTTTTGAGGGATTAGAATGGTCACCCTTTTTAGGAACAGATTGAATGTAGGCAAACTTCCAGGAAGAAGGAAAGGTAGATGTTGACAGACAGAGCTGAAAGAGTGACTAAGCAAGGTGCAAGCACGGAGGTACAGTTTCGGAGAACAATAGGAGGGATCCCATCAGGTCCATAAGCCTTCCGAAAGTTTAGGCCAACAAGGGTATGGAAAACATCATTGCGAAGAATTTTAATAGGTAGCATGAA